>NC_069502.1:495440903-495575903 GCF_027579735.1 Bombina bombina
AGGATGCATTGGCCCAAACAGACACTTTAAACACAGGCCTGATTCTGACCAAAGCCTGACAAAAAAGATTGATCATCGGGGCGGAGCTTGGCCGCTTTGAGAGATGGCCGCGTGAAGGAATAGCTCCTAGGCCCACATCTCTAAGCCTAAACAAAAATAGCCTCACACAACGCCTAAACATACTCAGGAGAGAAGCATAATACCCCAGGACCCTGCCAAACAGAACGGCTCGCCCGCTGCATACTCCGTACTACTGTAACAGCTAAACGGCGGAGCGAGCGGTCACACAGAGGAGGAAGCAGCGCCATCTTAAGTGTAAGGCCTGGTGGCAGGGCGGAGGCAGCTAACGCACCTGCTCGGCCGAAGTTATGTCTGGGTGGCAGTTTCCCTCACTATATAAGGGGAGAGCGGCACACACAGCTGGGACACTTACGCTGCAGCCACAGATCGGTAAGCAAATGCTGACATCCTTCGCTACTAGCAATACAGTAGCAGTGATTACACGCTCAACCCCATTAACGGCCCAGCCACACAGCACAACATATAGCAGGCCTATAAGTTGCAATAACCACCACTGGGGCCACAGAAACAGTGAAATACACACAGCACAAGCGGGCACTATACCCAGGCTATACCATAGGCTTCAAGCACAGTCCAAATAATTCGCCACACAAGGGAGGCAGTACTTTCATTCCAGAGACAGTATCCAGATACTAGACAGCACTGCCCCACAGCCTGCAGGGGAAGAGGAACACTAGAGCAAACAGAACTCCAATGCCTGCACGCAAACCACCTAAATCTGACGGGCTGTCAAGCTCAAAAATGCTGCAAAATTACTTTAGACAGCCTGAAGCAGGATCACTGCCCCAGAGTGAAAACTCAAGCAATAGTACTACCAGAGAAACTGATCAGAGCGCCACGCTGTTACCACACTCCACTTCATATCTTACAAAAGAAGACTTAAAATCACTATGTACAAAAGAAGATGTAAAAGAAATAGTTTCAGAGGTCAAAAACTGGTACGGCGAGCTAAAAAAGGACATTTCAAGGGTGACACAGAGAGTTACAACATTAGAAGAAAGCCACGAAGTTGCCTTTAATGACATACAACATATCTCCCGAATAGCTTATGAACAAGATGAAACTATCCAACACCTCATGGACAGGGTGGAGGACTTAGATAATCGAGGTAGAAGGAACAATCTGAGAATACGGGGCAACAGGTGACTCAGAATCCCTAGAGGCCCAAATCACACCGGCCGAAATAAAAATAGCCATCAAAAGCATGCCTAACGGGAAAAGCCCTGGTCCTGACGGACTCAGTGTTAAATATTATAAGAGTTACATCCATCATCTCCTAACCCCCCTTACCACTGTCTTTAACTCCCTTTTAGAGGACAATGGTTTTACAGAACAAATGCTAAAGGCATACATAACTGTTCTCCCCAAGGAAGGCAAAAAACCGGATCGCCCGGAAAATTTTCGTCCCATTTCCCTGCTGAATGTGGACTTAAAAATATATGCAAAGGTGTTAGCCACCAGAATAAACACGTTGCTCCCGACATTGATCCATTCTAACCAAGTGGGCTTCGTCCCCGGCAGGGAAGCCCGGGACAATACCCTAAAAATATTACAGCTGATTTCTTATGCTCAGCTCCATGGGGTCCCAATGGCCCTGGTCTCAACGGATGCCGAAAAGGCCTTTGACAGGGTCCATTGGGGGTTCCTGAGAGCAACCATGATCAAGATGGGGTTTAGTGTAACATTCATAGCACGCATCTTCTCTTTATACAAAAAACCCACTGCCCAAGTCAAAGTAAACGGACTGCTGTCCGACAACTTCTGCATACGGAATGGGACGAGACAAGGGTGTCCACTCTCGCCCATTCTGTTCGCCATTTCAATTGAGGCACTGGCGCAGAAGATACGCTCAGACAACCAGATTCAGGGCATCGTGACGGGGACCGTCGAGCATAAGCTCGCGCTCTATGCCGATGACATCCTGCTTACCCTTACGGAAGTGGACACCTCACTTCCTAAGGTATTAGAGACTTTCAAAGACTATGGTAAAGTGTCCAACTTCCACCTTAACCTTAGCAAATCAGAATTACTAAATGTCACCTATAATGCTGAACGGTTACCGAAAGTCATTTTGAACTGTCCTCTGAAGAGGCAACACTCAAAAATGAAATACCTGGGCATTTATCTCTCACCCGATCCGCTAGTACTGTTCCAAGCAAACTACAAGACCTTGGAAAATAATCTTACCTCAGACTTATCCAGCTGGAAAAACAAGTCGATCTCCTGGCTGGGGCGAATCGGAGTAATAAAGATGAATGTGCTGCCTAGACTCCTCTATTTGTTGCAAACCACACCGATACCACTGCCACCAGGATATCTGGAGAGAATCCAAACCCTTATAGAACAATACATCTGGAAAGGAATCAGGCCGAGGGTGGCTAGGCGGTCCATTCATCTACCGAGAGACAGGGGAGGGCTGGGCGTTCCAAATATCTCAGTGTATAAGCAAGCAATAGCCTTACATAGGCTGTTGGATTGGTGCCATAATGATACACACAAAGATTGGATCAAGCTAGACCGAGATATTTTAAATACAGACAATGTAGGCCCCCTCGCATGGCTGGACCCAAAACATAGACCAAAGGCCACAACGTCTTTCCCTCTACTCACTGACTTCTTCTCCACATGGGACAGGTTACTTAACACTTCCACAAACATATCTACAAGAGTATCCCTGCTCCTTCCTATCTATAATAACCCCTCGTTGCCCTGGGATCTTAAAGGTAAAAGGACCAACGAACATGACCACATGACGGATCGGGTGTGGTACATGATAGCTGACGGCCACAAACTCAAAGACCTAGACAGGATCAGGGAAGATACACCACACATCTCACTGACTTGGTTCTCACACAACCAACTTGGGCATTTTGTCTCTACACACCAACACAAACTACAACTGGGGAGACCACTGACTCCTTTTGAGTCCTTATGCATGCAAGACTCGCCTATTAGTCATGCAATATCCAAAATGTACAAGCTTCTCCTAATAGATGACACTCAAATACTCCCCTCATACACCAAGGCGTGGGGGAGGGAATTACACTCAGATATCTCCCACCAGGAGTGGCAGAGAGCTTTCGATCACACGAAGCGCTCCTCAATATCAGCTAGGGTACAGGAGTCTAACTATAAACTCCTATCCCGGTGGTACCTCACGCCAAACAGACTGCAATCCATATATAAGACTGCTTCACGAAAGTGCTGGAGGGAATGCGGAGGTGAGGGCTCCTTGTCCCATATCTGGTGGGGATGTCCCGAACTTGACTCATACTGGACAGGGATACTTTCCCATATAAAAGACATAGTAGGCCACGCCTTGCCCAATGACCCCAAAATACTACTCTATATGTCCCTTCCCAAGCTAGAGAATAAGATCTCTAAAGCCTTATTGATGGTCATGCTGAACAGTGCCAAACTGTTAGTACCTAGGTACTGGAAATCCAGGACAGTCCCGACTGTAGCGGAATGGAGAAAGGAGGTCTCCACACATCTTAATCTGGAAAGATACCACCACCTCACGCATGATACATTAGATATACATGACCAAATGCTGACAATGTGGACCTCTAGCACAGATGCTCTGACAGGATAGACCAAAGTGTCGACACGGACCTCGCCCCTCCCCCCCCCTTCCACCCCCCCCCCCCGGGGGCTGCGCACTAACTATATTGCCAACATTATCTGAAACACATATGATGCTGCTACATCTTACTTTGTTACTACCTGACTATGTTTTATCAATGTTTACTTGGTTTCTTTATACCCCAGCTGGAAGTGGGGTGGCAAAGGTTGGACTTTTAGACATTCTATACACCTCCCTACCCCACCACACCCCAAGCTTTACATTCATGTAAGCTCGGCTTAGGCCAAGCTCCATCTGGAAATCTCTTTCTTTACAACTGTAAGATGCAGACAAAACATGTCTTTGTCATTTATTGCCTACTTTATAATGCATCATTTTGCTATGTTTGTATTCTTTTTATTTTCTCTTTCAATAAAGCTCTTTGAAACAAAAAAAAAACAAAAAAAAGATTGATCATCTATCGCTTATGCAATAAGGCCGAAATTTGACCCTTCAAGGTGCTAACAAACAACCCTTTCTCCAGACCTTCCTGAAGAAAAGACAAAATTCTTGGAATCCTAACCCTACTTCAAGAGTAGCCCTTGGATTCACACCAATAAAGATATTTCCTCCATATCTTATGGTAAATCTTCCTAGTAACAGGCTTATGAGCCTGAATCATAATCTCAATTACTGACTCGGAGAAACCACGCTTAGACAGAATCAAGCAGTCAGCTTCAGAGAAATGATATTTGTATGGAGAAAGGGCCCCTGAAGAAGAAGGTCCTTCCTTAGAGGTAACCTCCACGGGGGTAGAGACGACATCTCCACTAGGTCCACATACCAGATCCTTCAAGGCCAAGCCGGGGCAATTAGGATCACTGATGCCCTTTCCTGTCTTATGCAAGCGATCACCAAAGGAAGAAGAGCAAGCGGGGGAAACAGGCCATACTGAAGTTCCAAGGGACTGCCAACACATCTATTAGGCAGGCCTGAGGATCCCTCGAACTGGAACCGTACTTCGGAAGCTTAGCATTTTGTCGAGACGCCATCAGATCCAACTCCGGAATCCCCCATTTGGAGATCAACCTGGAGAACACCTCCGGGTGAAGTTCCCATTCCCCCAGATGGAAAGTCTGTCTGCTTAGAAGTCCGCTTCCCAATTGTCCAAGCCCGGAATGTGGATGGCAGAAAGGCAACAACAGTGATCTTCCGCCCACTGAATGATTCGAGTCACCTCCCTCATAGCTAGAGAACTCTGAGATCCCCCCTGGTGGTTGATGTAAGCCACTGAAGTTATGTTGTCCGATTCGAATCTGATGAACTGGCTCAAGGCCAACTAAGGCTAAGCCAACTGCACATTGTAAATTGCTCTCAACTCTAAGATGTTGATCAGTAGTTTGGACTCCTCTCGAGACCAAAGACCCTGCGCTTTTAGGGAACTCCAGACTGCTCCCCAGCCCACTAGGATGGCATCCGTGGTCACTATCACCCATGAAGGCCTCCAAAAGCAGGTGCCCTAAGACAGGTGTTCTAGAGAGAGCCACCACAGAAGAGAATCCTTTGTCTTCTGATCTAGAGTTAATTTTTGGGATAGATCCATATAATCCCCGTTCCACTGACTGAGCATGCACAACTGCAGGGCTCTCAGATGAAATCGAGCAAATGGGACGATGTCCATGGCGGCCACCATCAGGCCAATTACTTCCATACATTGGGCGACTGAAAGGCGGGTCGTCTCCTGCAGGGATCGACAAGACGAAAGGAGCTTTGTTGTTCTGGTCTCTGTCAGAAAGATCTTCATCAGAACCAAATCTATGATAGTCCCTAGGAAAACTACCCTTGTAGCCGGGAACCAGGGAACTCTTTTCCAAATTCCCTTTCCACCCATGTGACTGGAGAAAGGACAGTAACATCTCCGTGTGAGATGCTGCTTGCGGAAAGAATGGTGCCTGAATCAGAATGTTGTCCAGGTAGGTAGACACTGTAATCCCCCTGGATCGGACCACCACTAGGAGGCCTCCTAGGACCTTTGAGAATATCCTGGGAGCCATAGCAAAGCCAAATGGTAAGGCCATGAACTGAAAGTGTTGGTCTAGAAAGGCAAACCTCAGGAACTTGTGATGATCCCTGTGAATGGGAACAAGCAAGTATGCTTCCTTTAGATCTATGATTGTCATGAATTGACCTTCTTGGATCAATGGGAGAATCGTATGAATGGTTTCCATCTTAAAGGATAAGATTCGGAGGAATTTGTTGAGACATTTTAAGTCTAGAATTGGACGGAAAGTCCCCTCTTTTTTGGGAACTACAAAGAGGTTTGAGTAAAACCCCAGATCCTGTTCCTGCTTTGGAACACGGACAATCACTCCCAGGGACGAAAGATCTTGGACGCACTTTAAGAATGCCTTTCTCTTTATCTGGTCTGCATATAATCTGGAAAGGTGAAACCTGCCCCTGTGAGGACAACTTTTGAACACCAACCTGTAGCCCTGAGAAACAATTTCCACAGCCCAAGGATCTGGAACGTCTCTTATCCAGACCTGAGCAAACTGAGACAGTCTGCCCCCTACCTGATCCAAGCCTGGATCGGGGGCGACCCCTTCATGCAGACTTAGAGTCGCCTGCTGGCTTCTTGGCCTGCTTCCCCTAGCTCCAAGACTGATTTGGTTTCCAGGATGGCTTGTTATTGTCCTGTTTGGATGAGGATGAGGATGGCTTTCCTCTAAAATTCCGGAAGGAACGAAAATTACTCTGACGTCCCTTTGGTTTGTTCCTCTTATCCTGAGGCAGAAAAGACCCCTTTCCACCTGTAATGTCGGAAATAATTTCCGCCAAACCCGGGCCAAATAAGGTCTTCCCCTTGTAAGGAAGTGCCATCAGCTTTACCTTAGACGAAACATCGGTTGACCAAGACTTCAACCATAAGGCCCTTCTGGCTAAAACTGCAAAACTTGAAGCCTTAGCTCCCAGTCTAAGGACCTGAAGGACAGTATCTGAAATATAGGAATTGACTAACTTTAGAGCTCTGATCCTGTCCTGAATCTTGTCTAAAGGCTTCTCTTCATGGAGAGAGTCTGACAAGGCCTCAAACCAATATGAAGCTGCACTAGTCACCGTGGCAATACATACTACTGGCTGCAAATGGAGACCAAGATGTACATAAATCTTTTTCAGATAAGCCTCCATCTTTTTATCCATGGGATCTTTGAAGGAGCAACTATCCTCAATAGGTATAGTAGTCCTCTTGGCCAGGGTAGAAATGTCTCCATCTACCTTGGGTACAGAAGATCAAAACTCCTTGATAGATGACTCCACTGGAAACATTTTTCTAAACACCGGTGACGGTGTAAAAACCACTCCTGGCTTCTCCTACTCCTGGGCTATGATTTCCTTAGCCCTATCTGGTACTGGGAAAACCTCCATATGCGGTTATAGCCAAGGATTAAAAGAAAACATTTTTTAACACTGTTACTTGCCTAAAGGGGAGAAATAAACACTGCTAACGGTTATAAAAGTGAAGGTCAGTGTTGATGAATTAGTGCCCAATTTTTAATAATCCTATTTCTTCAAAAACTTACCTTTTCATTCTGGCAGCCGCTCCAGCAATTCCCACGGCTGTCGGAACCTCTGCAGATGTCAGAAATGACGAATCCGGCTTCTTCCAATCACAGCTTCCCCCCAGGGGAATCTTGGCCTCATAAAACACTGTGATTGGAGGAAGCCGGTTTCGTCATTTTGGACCCGGGAAGATGGCTTGTGATGGGCGGAGGAAGTGCTGAGCGGCTGCCAGGATTAAAATGTAAGTTTTTGAAGAAAACAAGTGAAATTTTGATGCAATTTTGATGAATTAAAGTGCCCTTGTTTTAAATAGGATTATTAAAAAACGGGCACTAATTCATCAAAATTGACCTTCACTTTAACAAAGCAGCTTGTGACAGCAAAAGAGTGTTGACGCTCCGACTAAACCTCCAACCACACCTCAGTATACTGAGACGCCCTTACCACCACCATGTAGCGGGATCCTCCGGCTTCTCCTTGTATGCGCTACCTCACGAACCACAGCCACATATACTGAAGCCACCTCCATAGATAACAAAGCAGAAGAAGGCCTGATTGCGTAAACGAGTGTAAAGGAGGTGTGAAAACCTCTCACAGAACAACAGGGAAGGAGGGGGCGTGGTCAGACCCACACGTCGCCATAATGCAAGTAACATAAAACGCATACTTAAAAAAAAAGTACCCAAAACACAGCACCCACCTAAAACGAGCTCTTAGTTAGGTTAGAGATACCCATTACAGTCTCTCAATAAAGCACTGTGCCTGCAGTCCTGTCTTAGCGAAGCCCTTACACCAAGGTGAGCTAATATAGTTCCCATAAACATAGCAAGGTAGAGAAATTCTCAAGTGCCCCTTCTCCCACCTGGAAGACCAGCACTTATCTGCTCAGCTGTCCGACATGAAGACAGTCCCTAGGTATGAGAGGACACCTCTTCCTCACAGAGACCTGGCCAGAATGCAGATAACAAAGTAGCCAACTTTGGTATCTGAGATCAGGGCAGCAAATGTGGGGAAACGCAGCAAATACCTCTTTGCAAGTTCCCCACTGCTTTATAGCCACCACAACTCGACTACAAAAACTAACGTGGAGCACATTTATTCCTTGTAAACTTGCTTGAAGTAATCCATCTTCTCAGAAAAATTATTTTAATTACACACTAAACTTCACCTCCTCCATGCACGAGAGGCAAAGAGAATGACTGGGGTTTATGGGTAAGGAAGTGATATTTAACAGTTTTACTATGGTGCTCTTTCCATCCTCCTGCTGGCGAGGAGTGATATTCCCAACAGTAATTAAGATGAACCCGTGGACTCACCATATCTTTAGAAGAAATATATATATATATATTTTTTATATATATATATATATATATATATATACATACATACATACAAACACACATTAATCTTTAAAGTAACACATTGGGTCGATACAAGTTTATTTCTCTATACAAAAGTAATTGAAAAGCAAAAACATCCATATGACTGCATTTTATGAAAAAGAGCACTTACATTTACACTAATTCCTTCCCCACCGTCTGGTGTCTTAGGAAATACATCATACATTGATGATACATATGTTATTACTGACTTCTCATCAGGTGAAGAAACATCAACATCTAGCAAACAAGAAGAGAAAGTGCATGTTATAATTTATCTTGTGGGTACTGTGGGAGACAATCTCAGTTTTACATAACAGTACATTACCTTCAGGGTCAAGTAGTCTTGTGACGCCCAGTTTTTCAGCTACATAAAATGCATTTTCTAAATTTGTAATGTTGCTTTGAACAGCAACGGTATCCATGTCAATCAGGTCCGGCCTGGAGTAAAACAAATTGAAGTAATAAGCATGCTATGTTTGCACTAGACAGTAGATATATTTTTACTCGTTTTTAGTATGCTTGCATTAAATAATTAAAATATAATAAAAACAGAATTTATGTTTACCTGATAAATTGCTTTCTCCAACGGTGTGTCCGGTCCACGGCGTCATCCTTACTTGTGGGATATTCTCTTCCCCAACAGGAAATGGCAAAGAGCCCAGCAAAGCTGGTCACATGATCCCTCCTAGGCTCCGCCTACCCCAGTCATTCGACCGACGTTAAGGAGGAATATTTGCATAGGAGAAACCATATGATACCGTGGTGACTGTAGTTAAAGAAAATAAATTATCAGACCTGATTAAAAAACCAGGGCGGGCCGTGGACCGGACACACCGTTGGAGAAAGCAATTTATCAGGTAAACATAAATTCTGTTTTCTCCAACATAGGTGTGTCCGGTCCACGGCGTCATCCTTACTTGTGGGAACCAATACCAAAGCTTTAGGACACGGATGATGGGAGGGAGCAAATCAGGTCACCTAGATGGAAGGCACCACGGCTTGCAAAACCTTTCTCCCAAAAATAGCCTCAGAAGAAGCAAAAGTATCAAACTTGTAAAATTTGGTAAAAGTGTGCAGTGAAGACCAAGTCGCTGCCCTACATATCTGATCAACAGAAGCCTCGTTCTTGAAGGCCCATGTGGAAGCCACAGCCCTAGTGGAATGAGCTGTGATTCTTTCGGGAGGCTGCCGTCCGGCAGTCTCGTAAGCCAATCTGATGATGCTTTTAATCCAAAAAGAGAGAGAGGTAGAAGTTGCTTTTTGACCTCTCCTTTTACCGGAATAAACAACAAACAAGGAAGAAAACCAGGTTTAGTACGTAAAACCACCTTATCTGCATGGAACACCAGATAAGGAGGAGAACACTGCAGAGCAGATAATTCTGAAACTCTTCTAGCAGAAGAAATTGCAACCAAAAACAAAACTTTCCAAGATAATAACTTAATATCAACGGAATGTAAGGGTTCAAACGGAACCCCCTGAAGAACTGAAAGAACTAAGTTGAGACTCCAAGGAGGAGTCAAAGGTTTGTAAACAGGCTTGATTCTAACCAGAGCCTGAACAAAGGCTTGAACATCTGGCACAGCTGCCAGCTTTTTGTGAAGTAACACAGACAAGGCAGAAATCTGTCCCTTCAGGGAACTTGCAGATAATCCTTTTTCCAATCCTTCTTGAAGGAAGGATAGAATCTTAGGAATCTTAACCTTGTCCCAAGGGAATCCTTTAGATTCACACCAACAGATATATTTTTTCCAAATTTTGTGGTAAATCTTTCTAGTTACAGGCTTTCTGGCCTGAACAAGAGTATCGATAACAGAATCTGAGAACCCTCGCTTCGATAAGATCAAGCGTTCAATCTCCAAGCAGTCAGCTGGAGTGAGACCAGATTCGGATGTTCGAACGGACCTTGAACAAGAAGGTCTCGTCTCAAAGGTAGCTTCCATGGTGGAGCCGATGACATATTCACCAGATCTGCATACCAAGTCCTGCGTGGCCACGCAGGAGCTATCAAGATCACCGACGCCCTCTCCTGATTGATCCTGGCTACCAGCCTGGGGATGAGAGGAAACGGCGGGAATACATAAGCTAGTTTGAAGGTCCAAGGTGTTACTAGTGCATCCACTAGAGCCGCCTTGGGATCCCTGGATCTGGACCCGTAGCAAGGAACTTTGAAGTTCTGACGAGAGGCCATCAGATCCATGTCTGGAATGCCCCACAGTTGAGTGATTTGGACAAAGATTTCCGGATGGAGTTCCCACTCCCCCGGATGCAATGTCTGACGACTCAGAAAATCCGCTTCCCAATTTTCCACTCCTGGGATGTGGATTGCAGACAGGTGGCAGGAGTGAAACTCCGCCCATTGAATGATTTTGGTCACTTCTTCCATCGCCAGGGAACTCCTTGTTCCCCCCTGATGGTTGATGTACGCAACAGTTGTCATGTTGTCTGATTGAAACCGTATGAACATGGCCCTCGCTAGCTGAGGCCAAGCCTTGAGAGCATTGAATATCGCTCTCAGTTCCAGAATATTTATCGGTAGAAGAGATTCTTCCCGAGACCAAAGACCCTGAGCTTTCAGGGATCCCCAGACCGCGCCCCAGCCCATCAGACTGGCGTCGGTCGTGACAATGACCCACTCTGGTCTGCGGAAGGTCATCCCTTGTGACAGGTTGTCCAGGGACAGCCACCAACGGAGTGAGTCTCTGGTCCTCTGATTTACTTGTATCCTCGGAGACAAGTCTGTATAGTCCCCATTCCACTGACTGAGCATGCACAGTTGTAATGGTCTTAGATGAATGCGCGCAAAAGGAACTATGTCCATTGCCGCTACCATCAAACCTATCACTTCCATGCACTGCGCTATGGAAGGAAGAGGAACGGAATGAAGTATCCGACAAGAGTCTAGAAGTCTTGTTTTTCTGGCCTCTGTCAGAAAAATCCTCATTTCTAAGGAGTCTATTATTGTTCCCAAGAAGGGAACCCTTGTCGACGGAGATAGAGAACTCTTTTCCACGTTCACTTTCCATCCGTGAGATCTGAGAAAGGCCAGGACGATGTCCGTGTGAGCCTTTGCTTGAGGAAGGGACGACGCTTGAATTAGAATGTCGTCCAAGTAAGGTACTACAGCAATGCCCCTTGGTCTTAGCACAGCTAGAAGGGACCCTAGTACCTTTGTGAAAATCCTTGGAGCAGTGGCTAATCCGAAAGGAAGCGCCACGAACTGGTAATGCTTGTCCAGGAATGCGAACCTTAGGAACCGATGATGTTCCTTGTGGATAGGAATATGTAGATACGCATCCTTTAAATCCACCGTGGTCATGAATTGACCTTCCTGGATGGAAGGAAGAATTGTTCGAATGGTTTCCATCTTGAACGATGGAACCTTGAGAAACTTGTTTAAGATCTTGAGATCTAAGATTGGTCTGAACGTTCCCTCTTTTTTGGGAACTATGAACAGATTGGAGTAGAACCCCATCCCTTGTTCTCCTAATGGAACAGGATGAATCACTCCCATTGTTAACAGGTCTTCTACACAATGTAAGAATGCCTGTCTTTTTATGTGGTCTGAAGACAACTGAGACCTGTGGAACCTCCCCCTTGGGGGAAGCCCCTTGAATTCCAGAAGATAACCTTGGGAGACTATTTCTAGTGTCCAAGGATCCAGAACATCTCTCGCCCAAGCCTGAGCGAAGAGAGAGAGTCTGCCCCCCACCAGATCCGGTCCCGGATCGGGGGCCAACCTTTCATGCTGTCTTGGTAGCAGTGGCAGGTTTCTTGGCCTGCTTTCCCTTGTTCCAGCCTTGCATTGGTCTCCAAGCTTGCTTGGCTTGAGAAGTATTACCCTCTTGCTTAGAGGACGTAGCACTTTGGGCTGGTCCGTTTCTACGAAAGGGACGAAAATTAGGTTTATTTTTGGCCTTGAAAGGCCGATCCTGAGGAAGGGCATGGCCCTTACCCCCAGTGATATCAGAGATAATCTCTTTCAAGTCAGGGCCAAACAGCGTTTTCCCCTTGAAAGGAATGTTAAGTAGCTTGTTCTTGGAAGACGCATCAGCTGACCAAGATTTCAACCAAAGCGCTCTGCGCGCCACAATAGCAAACCCAGAATTCTTAGCCGCTAACCTAGCCAATTGCAAAGTGGCGTCTAGGGTGAAAGAATTAGCCAATTTGATAGCATTGATTCTGTCCATAATCTCCTCATAAGGAGGAGAATCACTATCGACCGCCTTTACCAGCTCATCGAACCAGAAACATGCGGCTGTAGCGACAGGGACAATGCATGAAATTGGTTGTAGAAGGTAACCCTGCTGAACAAACATCTTTTTAAGTAAACCTTCTAATTTTTTATCCATAGGATCTTTGAAAGCACAACTATCTTCTATGGGTATAGTGGTGCGTTTGTTTAAAGTGGAAACCGCTCCCTCGACCTTGGGGACTGTCTGCCATAAGTCCTTTCTGGGGTCGACCATAGGAAACAATTTTTTAAATATGGGGGGAGGGACGAAAGGAATACCGGGCCTTTCCCATTCTTTATTTACAATGTCCGCCACCCGCTTGGGTATAGGAAAAGCTTCTGGGAGCCCCGGGACCTCTAGGAACTTGTCCATTTTACATAGCTTCTCTGGGATGACCAAATTGTCACAATCATCCAGAGTGGATAATACCTCCTTAAGCAGAGCGCGGAGATGTTCCAACTTAAATTTAAACGTAATCACATCAGGTTCAGCTTGTTGAGAAATGTTCCCTGAATCTGTAATTTCTCCCTCAGACAAAACCTCCCTGGCCCCATCAGACTGGTTTAGGGGCCCTTCAGAACCATTATTATCAGCGTCGTCATGCTCTTCAGTATCTAAAACAGAGCAGTCGCGCTTACGCTGATAAGTGTGCATTTTGGCTAAAATGTTTTTGACAGAATTATCCATTACAGCCGTTAATTGTTGCATAGTAAGGAGTATTGGCGCGCTAGATGTACTAGGGGCCTCCTGAGTGGGCAAGACTCGTGTAGACGAAGGAGGGAATGATGCAGTACCATGCTTACTCCCCTCACTTGAGGAATCATCTTGGGCATCATTGTCATTGTCACATAAATCACATTTATTTAAATGAGAAGGAACTCTGGCTTCCCCACATTCAGAACACAGTCTATCTGGTAGTTCAGACATGTTAAACGGGCATAAACTTGATAACAAAGTACAAAAAACGTTTTAAAATAAAACCGTTACTGTCACTTTAAATTTTAAACTGAACACACTTTATTACTGCAATTGCGAAAAAATATGAAGGAATTGTTCAAAATTCACCAAAATTTCACCACAGTGTCTTAAAGCCTTAAAAGTATTGCACACCAAATTTGGAAGCTTTAACCCTTAAAATAACGGAGCCGTTTTTAACTTTAACCCCTTTACAGTCCCTGGTATCTGCTTTGCTGAGACCCAACCAAGCCCAAAGGGGAATACGATACCAAATGACGCCTTCAGAAAGTCTTTTCTATGTATCAGAGCTCCTCACACATGCGACTGCATGTCATGCCTCTCAAAAACAAGTGCGCAACACCGGCGCGAAAATGAGGCTCTGCCTATGATTTGGGAAAGCCCCTAAAGAATAAGGTGTCTAAAAAAGTGCCTGCCGATATAATCTTATCAAAATACCCAGATTAAATGATTCCTCAAGGCTAAATATGTGTTAATAATGAATCGATTTAGCCCAGAAAAAGTCTACAGTCTTAATAAGCCCTTGTGAAGCCCTTATTTACTATCTTAATAAACATGGCTTACCGGATCCCATAGGGAAAATGACAGCTTCCAGCATTACATCGTCTTGTTAGAATGTGTCATACCTCAAGCAGCAAGAGACTGCTCACTGTTCCCCCAACTGAAGTTAATTCCTCTCAACAGTCCTGTGTGGAACAGCCATGGATTTTAGTAACGGTTGCTAAAATCATTTTCCTCATACAAACAGAAATCTTCATCTCTTTTCTGTTTCTGAGTAAATAGTACATACCAGCACTATTTTAAAATAACAAACTCTTGATTGAATAATAAAAACTACAGTTAAACACTAAAAAACTCTAAGCCATCTCCGTGGAGATGTTGCCTGTACAACGGCAAAGAGAATGACTGGGGTAGGCGGAGCCTAGGAGGGATCATGTGACCAGCTTTGCTGGGCTCTTTGCCATTTCCTGTTGGGGAAGAGAATATCCCACAAGTAAGGATGACGCCGTGGACCGGACACACCTATGTTGGAGAAATGAAAAAAAGAATATGGGGTAGGTACTGCTGTAGTCGAAAAGGTAATTCAGTTTTTTCTCTAAAAATTTCCATTAAAGGGGTAGAAAAGTCAAAATTAAACTTGCATTATTAAGATAGAGCATGTTATTTTAAGACACTTTTAAATTAATTTCTATTTTCAAATACATTTACATTGTTCTTTTACTATCTTTTGTTAAAAAAATAATATGAACATATCCTACACTAATTGGAGATAGCTGATAATTGGTGTGTACACACACTTGGCTCTTGTTATTCGGCTGACCAGATGTGATCAGTCATCTCCCAGTAGTGTATTGCAGCTCTGGAGTTGGTATTAAGTATTTGTTTAATCCTTTTGCATGGGTTAAACACACTGTCATAATACAAGCAACAGTGCAATAATAAAATTAGAAAATGTCCTATTTGCATTTTTATATCCTTTTAATTAATTGTGATTTTTGCAGATCAATTCCGTGATTAACTTTCATCTGGTTTTGAATCTTTCCTAATATAAGGAAGAGTAACAGAGGCAAAAAAATAAGGAAACTGTATTTTAAAAAAAAGATTAAAATATATAGAAAACAATATATTAAATGAACACAAAAGTAATGAAAAATACATTTAACCCTTTTAAAACTGACACATGCCACACCCCTGTGCAAAAAACACTTGTAATACTCCAGTTTTAGTCCATTTAAATGATACTTTGTTTTTTTTTTCCATATATAATTCTTTATTGTAATCAACAACAAAATACAAAGGAATAGAAGATGAATTTAAACGGGCATTAAACTCAAAAAAGTTATTTCATGATTCAGATAGAGAATGCAATTTTAAACAACATTCCAATTAACTTCTATTATCTAATTTGCTTCTTTCTTTAGATATCCTTTGTTGAAGAAATTGCAATGCACATGGGTCAGCCAATAACACGAGGCATCTATGTGCAGCAACCAATTAGCAGCTACTGAGCCTATCTAGATATGCTTTTCAGGAAATAATATCAAAAGAATTAAGCAAATTAGATAATAGAAGTAAATTAGAAAGTTCTTTTAAATTGTATTTATCTGAATCATGAAAGAAAAATGTTGGGTTTAATGTCCCTTTAAAGGGACAGTCTACACCAGAATTTTTATTGTTTTAAAAGATAGATAATCCCTTTATTACCCATTCCCCAGTTTTGCATAACCAACACAGTTATAATAATATACTTTTAACCTCTGTGATTATCTTGTATCTAAGCCTTTGCAAACTGCCCTTTTTTCAGTTCTTTTGACAGATTTGCAGTCTAGCCAATTAGTGCCTGCTCCTAGATAAATTGGAAAATTGTTTAAAATTACATGCTCTATCTGAATCATGAAAGTTTATTTTGGCCTAGACTGTCCCTTTAAGATAAAAAGTAACAAAACAATGGATATTCATCAATAAACAATGAACATTACATTCATATCTCAAAGCAGTATTCTTTTTTTTTTTTCTGGAATGTCTAAATCCTACCTTGTTGAGGGGGGGGGGGGGTTCAGCAAGCCAATCACTTTTATAAATGACCTTTATTGAAACATAGAATTTGATGGTAGATAAGACCCATATTAGGGTCGATTTATTAAGCTGCCGGAATTCAGCATTGCACATGAGCAATATTTTGAGTTCACGTGCAATCCCGCCCCCTGCCCACGCACAGCCAATCACGTGCAGGCAGGAGCTGCCAATCTCCATGGTCGGACGAGACCGGGGAGATTGAAATTCACCACCTAATAGGTGGCGAGAGGTTAGGGAAGCAGCGGTCTAATGACTGCTGCTTGTTAAATACGGACTGCAGGTTCTCTTGTGAGAACCTGCAGTTGTAGAGGGGCGAAGCATGACGAAGGCTTTGATAAATCGACCCCCAATTCTACCCATATAACATGTTATGTATTTCTTAAGATTTGCCTTATGTTGGTCCCGGGCATTTTTTTATTATTTTACAGTCCCTGTGCATACCACCTCTATTGTAAGTTTATTCCATGAATCCACCACCCTTCCTATGGAAAAAAATGCCTCCTCACATTCCTTCTTAATCTGTTAACTTCAGTTTACAGAAATGCCTAGCATTGGGTAGAAGCCACCAAATTAGCGGGAATAAAATATCTAACCATAAACATATTGGATAAGTGTTAACCTAACTAAGATTTCCCAAAGGAGGGACAAGTCATTTTTACAGCGTATAATGCTCATACGTCTGTCAAAACTCCTTTAGTGGAGCAAAAAGTCATTTAAACCAAATAACATAAAATACTCGCACCAAAATAATACTCTAAGAGAGTTTACAAAATGTTTTCTATTTTTACTTGTTACCTAGTTCTCCTCTTTTATATGAAGAACTGCACATTTTAACAAGCTCAGAGAAGCTATGTTTTATAACATTACAAGCCTAATGCATTTACAGACAGGTGATCATCATTAAAATGACCTTGACTGCTATAAGGAAATGATAGATTAAATGTGGGACCTCTTCTTTCAAATAGTGTTCTTATGATATAGTTCTATGGTCAAGGTTGGTTGGGACTTTCAAATAGGGGCCTATTCTCTTTCAAAAGAGGGATTAATTGCCCGATTTCAGTGCTTATTTGGGGGTATTATGGTTCCTGAAAGAGCCCACTAAAAGTCACCTAGTTGTGAGGTGCTTACATTTCCTATGGCAATGACCTACTACGTAGAGGTATAAAAGGCCCTTCGTATGAAAGAGGATAATCCCTTTCCATATCAGGGGTACTGTTTGTGTTATATGCTGACTATAGGCACAGAGGATTTAGTCACATGCATTCGGGTGCATTAGTCCTTGGTATAATGCGTGAAGTTAGTAGCATGTCTCTCACTCACAATGGTTCTTAAACCTGTCCTAGGGGAATGTAAACAGAATTTTATGGCATCCTAAGCGCAAGTGATTCAATGAAAAGGAATGAGTCAATAATAAAACACCTGCAGGCGTATATACAAATTGTATCATTAATATCCAGTGTTCTAAAACTATAACTATTATGCAATGAATGAATGCCATTTAGTTATTATGAAAAATATTTATCTGAATCGTTGTGCACACTTGTGTAATCAGATATGATTGGACTTCTGTGTCTATGTGGTCCTATGTTTTTAATCATTTAGTTTTTTATATATTTTTATGAGATAGAAAATGTTTAGAAACCACAACATTTTTAAAGGAACATGAAACCCAAACAGAGCATCCATATATTTTTTTTCCAATTTACGTATATATTATCAAATTTGTTTTGTTCTCATGTTATTCTTTGTTGAAGAGATATCTTGATAGGTGGCGTGCACATGTCTGAAGCAATACATGGCAGGAAAAAGTGATGTCATCTAGTGTTTTTGCTAATGTTTAACATAATACTGCATTAATACTGCAGGCACGTGCATGCTCCTGAGCTTACCTTCCTGCTTTCAACAAAGGTTACCAGGAAAACAAATACAATGTAATAATAGAAGTAAATTGGAAAGTTGTTTAAAATTGTATCTGAATCATGAAAGAAACATTTTGGGTTTTATGTCACTTTAATAATGTGTTTCCCAGTAACCAAAAGGAAAGAAATGTCTAAGAAAACTGAAAGAATACTCATAACATTATGTGAAAATTGTAGTAATGTACTAGCTTCATTTTCTATGCCACTGCAATCTATTAGAATAGCAGCCAACTTAATAAAACCACAAAAAGTAGTAAAGATAGTAAAATCTGGTCAAAACGTAAAAAAAATAATATGCCTCCTCCTTGTGGCGAGGTGATGAATTCCCAACAAGTAAATATTTTTGTGGACTCTCACCATCATTAGAAGGAAAAAAAAACAGTAAGCAGGAATTTTGATGTAATGAGCTAAAATGTTTTACCATACCTAGTCAATTTACTAGAAATTGCTAATTTAGGCTGGTATTGGTAATTAAGACCATCCCTCATAATTAAAGGGACAGGTAAGTCAAAATTCAGATAGGGCATGCAATTTTTAACAACTTTCCAATTTACTTTTATCATCAAATTTGTTCTCTTTTTTGTTGAAACCTGAACCTAGGTAGGCTCATGTGCTGATTTCTAAGCCCTTGAAGGCCATCTCTTATCTCAGTTCATTATATTAGTTTTTCACAGCTGGTTCATGGTTGCAAGGTTGTAAAAAGCACCAAGATAAGGGAGCAGTCTGCAGAGGGTTAAATTCAAGGTAATTATAGAGGTAAAAAGTATATTAATATAACAGTGTTGGTTATGCAAAACTGGGGAAAGGGTAATAAAGGGATTATCTATCTTTTAAACAATAAAAAAATTAAAATAGACTGTCCCTTTAGAATTTTAGCACCAAAGTTTGCATATGTCCCAACTGGCTCTCCTGCAGTTTCCTTCCTGAGGGCAAATGTCACAAGGGACTGCCATGGCTCCGCCCATGACACTCCTCAAATTTGTTAACCCTGCACTTAATTTTCACCTCACAGCACACCTGGAGCCCCGCCCACAGCACACCTGAAGCCGCCGCCCATACTGATACAGCTCCTAAATGAACAATTTCTCATGAATTTACTACTCAGCAGCCGGGGAAACAAACCAACAGAAACACTTTAAGGGGAGATATTTTTTTTAGAATAGTGTCCATTTGCTAAATGATAATTTAATTTCTCTAGATACAAATTATGAGTAAGTGGATTATACCAGTTAGACTGAATTAGTATTAATTTCTTAAAATGTGTTATAGTTTAAAAGTTTGTTCAAATTATTTCATTCTAATTACAGTGGTAAAAACACTTACAATAAACCATCAATATTAAGTACATCACTTGTTGCAAAGTATTATTTATTGTTTAATGAATAAAATAATAATTCTATACACAGTTATTACATCTGTGATGGATACAAAAGGTTGTTGTATGCTGTTATGGCGTTAAAGTTGTGTATAAATATAGATACATGAACTTTATCCACCAGTACAGAGTAATTGTTGGTAATTGCACATCCATCATGAGTATGTTTAACAATTCATTTATAACTTGTGCTGCCATGTTGAAACCTAGATTTCCTTCTCTGCTTTGGCCAATTAAGACAGTTATAAATGGGTAACTAGAATGTGTACCCAATGAGTGAGTGAAACATAGCAGTCTTATGTTTGGAGTCTGCACTTCTATTTCTAACAAGATCCGGAATTTAACCATTTTCAAATTTAAATAACTGCAAAAAAGAACAAAATAAATTATAATTGTATATTGCAGTTATTTTACTATGCATAATTAAAGGAACACTAAAATCATATTTAAATGTTCATGATTTTGACAGAGCATGCAATTAAAAAAAACTTTCCAATTTACATCCATTATCAAATTGGACAGTATTTTTATATACATACGTCTGTGATTCTCTGTCACTTGATACAGGGGGCAGGGAAATGGATTCAATTTAGAAATTAGTTAGAAAAAAAAATACTGATTTGTCTTTTTATGATGCATTTGTTGACTATGCATGTACTTAATGGTCCTTTAATCAATTAATAGTACTATATCAAGGTTTTGAATGTCACTGCTATGAAAGCCTTACCAAGTTACAGCTGAACGTTTTATTATTTAATATTTTCTAGCCAGTGGTATCAATCAAATATTAAAATACATTCAGAATTGTGATATTATTATCAGATAGTAAAATTCACAAATGCAAAATAATTTAGGCCTTTACAAAAAAAAATACTTTTACAAATATATCCTTTATAAATAGTTTGTGAATAAGTACCTGCTATGCTTTTGCTATGCTATGATGCACAACATGACTTAGAGAGTGTATTTGTACAAATGGATAGTCTTAGAAAAACAGACATTAGGACCTTTCTTATCTATCGACAAAGGGAACACATACCTAGGGGACTTAGAATAAAAAAGTTTCCATCATTTCATGTTACATGTCTAAAATTCATAGAGGAATGGAACACAGCACTTTCTACGTATTCACACACACTAATGACTATTCTAATTAACTACAAAAAACAACAGAGAATGACACTAATAAAACAAATGCAGGACTTGCAAGTTGAATTAAAACAAAGACAAACAGACCCTGAATTCAGTCTTTATGATACTCAATTTAAAGAAAACATGCAAAAATTCCAGAAAGAACTTTGGGAATTTAAGTCACAAAAAATTAATAGGGATAAAATGGACTATGATACTGACAATGTCTATTCATGATCTCACAAGGGTTCAGTCTCCACAAATAACAACAAAAGTAAAAAACTCAGATATAAAAAATCTAAAAAGGATAAAAAGGTAACTTTCAGCAATACTGAATATGACTATGATACCTCAGACAGTGATTCTATGGGGGGGGGGACACTATGCATCAGGGCAGCTATCAGTACTTAATACACTATCTATTCCTCAACAAGGACATTCAAAAAACGGATCAGGCCCACCTCACTCGATTCTAAAACCTATAAATCAAAAAGAACACGTAGAGGGGGCCAAAACAGATACCGTCGAAGACATAGAAAAAATAAAGAGATATCCACAGATGATAAGGAAAAAACAAACACACAGATATCTACAAAAGAAGTGATTAATTTATCTGACTATAGCCCTAGTCATGAGGAGGAGAGGGTATTGTCATGAGGACTTAGTTTCTCTCCATCTTGTCATTTTAATCTGTTTCAGACTATTTTAGATCTCAACAAATTTGTGAGATTGCTTACTCGTAAAAAAAATTTTTTGAAAGATGATTCTGAATCAGAGCTATTTTCAGATGGAGAGAATAATGTTTCTCATAATGAGTTAAAACACAAATCGGAGGGTAGTCTGACTTTTGAAGACAAATGTTGCATACAGGATATGGAGGATATACAATTATTAGACCCCGATAGTATTAGACATGGTCCATCTGCACAGGATATAGATGTATCTAGACTAAAAAACAAAAGTATGTTTTATCCAGTTAAGACTAGATGTAACTCGGATATTTTTCAACAAACTATTGAAAACAAACTCATTAGACTTGACTCTGAACTAAAAACTCCATCCACCATTCCCACCAGCAATGCAACACATTCCAATAACAACTTTACTGCATCTGACAATAGAGCATTACGACAATTGTCTTCAAACAAAAACCTTGTATTTCGAGAGTCTGATAAGGGTGGCAACCTGGTTATTTTAAACAGGCAAGATTACGTTTCTGAGGTTTCTCTGCAACTATCAGATTGAAATACATACTGCATCCTTGCCACTAATCCAACTGCGGTCTACAAGGGGTTACTTGGGGAGATAGTGAGATACGGCAGGGACAATGGCATTATCACAGCCAACATGTCAGAATATTTGATTCCTAACTGGCCTGTGACTGCCGTGTTTCACTATTTCCCCAAGATACATAAGAACCCACTCAATCCCCCGGGACACCCCATTGTGGTGGGGATAGGGTCTCTTAATGAACCTTTATCAGAACTGGTGGATATGTACTTGCAACCCTTGGTTCTGGCACTCCCCAGTTATATCCAAGATACAACATCCTTTATCAGACAAATACAAGGGGTTTTGTGTAAATCTCACTACACTTTAATTTCGATGGATGTTTCCTCGCTATACACGTCAATACCCCATGATAAGGGGTATTAAGCACTAGAATTTTTTCTGAGATACAGGTCAAATTACGATGAGGCCACAATATCGTTCTTGCTTATGGCCACGGAGTACTTGCTTACTCATAATTTTTTTCTTTTTGAAGGTCGTTTCTATCTCCAAAGATGTGGAACAGCTATGGGCGCTATATTTGCGCCATCATACGCCAACCTTTTTCTAGGTTGGTGGGAGCTCTTCCACATCTTTGGAGATAGAAACCCTTTTCGCCAACACATCATCTATTACAATGAGTCTACTAATTCTTTTCACCAGTACGTGTCACACAACAGGTTGAACCTTAACTTCACAATGGAATCCAGTATGGAATCTTTAAATTTTTTGGATGTGACCATAAAACCTACTGGTGAGGTTATTCAGGTGGAGTTATATGGTAAACCCACTTCGGGTAACAGAATTCTAAAATATGACTCCTGTCACCCTTCACACCTTCTTATTTCTATCCCTAAAAGCCAACTCATCCGGGTGAAACGCATTTGTTCAGATCCAAATATTTATAAACAAAAAGCAGTTGATACTATGGAGAGACTAAGATTACGGGGCTATCCAAAAATAATTTTGACACAAGCAAAAACCGATGTAGACAAGATTTCTAGGTCTGAATTACTTACTTACAAAAAAGACAACAATAAGAGAGCCTTTTCCTCTACACCAATTTTCACCACACCATATAGTATGGAATATGGAAAAATTTGTAAACTAATAAAACAGAGTTTGCCCATTTTAGAGAATGATGAAAAGCTAAGTCAGGTTTTAAAAGATGGATGCAAATTTGTGTCACGTAAAGCAAAAACTTTGAGAAATATACTATCACCCTCCATGCTGCCTAGAGTTACAAATGGTACATGGTTGCAAAAACGTAATGGTTGTTACAAATGCAATGCCTCTCGATGTAAAACATGTTTGCACATTATTCAGGGTAACACTTGTAGATCAGAAGCACTGGGTAAAGTATGTGATATAAGGTATTTCATCAATTGCAATAGTACTCACGTAGTTTATCTCTTGACATGCCTAGGATGTAAAATCCAATACGTAGGGTGCACCAATAGGTCCTTGAAGGCCCGGGTCATGGAGCATTTGAGATCCATTGAGGACCCTGAGTTAAAAACGCCCATAGCTAAACATTTCAGATATCATCACAATTCTGACAGTACACTTTTGAAAGTTCAGGGCATTGATTTTATACCCAGGCATCCCCGGGGTGGTGATAGGGAAAAGAAATTAGATGAACGAGAGGTCTTTTGGATTCTCCACCTAAAAACCAGGGTACCCACGGGTTTAAATTCCAGAATGGACGTTAATATGTTTGTTCAATACTGATGAACATATAAAATTCTGCATCATGTAATTTTTACAGATTGTTGATAATTAACATATCTTACATAACACACATTACATGACATGTTATATGTTTAAAGAGTGAGAGAAAGGTCTTGATGTCCCAGGAAATATATATTTATTTGCAGATAGATTACATTTGTACTCTGCTTTATAACTATTTCCCTACTCTGATTGTGTTATGTTTAAGTTTTTACAATATATATGTGTTCCAAACATAAATTGATACATGATAAATAGAAACAATCCCACAGAAATTTTGTATTTTTCTAGGATAGAGTTGCTACACTAATTTAGATAGAATATATACTTAGCACAGAACCTTAGGGGTTAATGAAATGGGCTTTGATTGATGTTTTTTTATTGGATGTAACTCTGTATATAAGGAGCACTTTCACCACCTGTTCTATATCAGTGAACAAGTGCCCCAGAGGCATGAAACGCATATGATGTCACAGGACGGTGATGTTCCCCCTGTTTTTCTCATCTAAACAATGATTTTATCAAGCTGCTGTATATGGATAATGGTTTTATTATACTAATCTAATAAAAACAGAATTTATGCTTACCTGATAAATTACTTTCTCTTGCGGTGTATCCAGTCCACGGATTCATCCTTTACTTGTGGGATATTCTCATTCCCTACAGGAAGTAGCAAAGAGAGCACACAGCAAAGCTGTCCATATAGCTCCCCCTCTAGCTCCACCCCCCAGTCATTCGACCAAAGGTTAGGAAGAAAAAGGAGAAACCATAGGGTGCAGTGGTGACTGTAGTTTAAACAAAAAAATTTTTACCTGACTTAAATGCCAGGGCGGGCCGTGGACTGAATACACCGCAAGAGAAAGTAATTTATCAGGTAAGCATAAATTCTGTTTTCTCTTGCAAGGTGTATCCAGTCCACGGATTCATCCTTTACTTGTGGGATACCAATACCAAAGCTTTAGGACACGGATGAAGGGAGGGAACAAGACAGGTACCTTAAACGGAAGGCACCACTGCTTGCCAAACCTTTCTCCCAAAAATAGCCTCAAAAGAAGCAAAAGTATCGAATTTGGAAAATTTGGAAAAAGTATGCAGTGAAGACCAAGTTACTGCCTTACAAATCTGTTCAACAGAAGCCTCATTTTTGAAAGCCCATGTGGAAGCCACTGCTCTGGTAGAATGAGCATAATAATTCTTTCAGGAGGCTGCTGGCCAGTAGTCTCATAGGCCAAGTGGATGATGCTTTTCAGCCAAAAGGAATGAGAGGTAGCAGTCGCTTTCTGACCTCTCCTCTTACCAGAATAGATAACAAACAAAGAAGATGTTTGTCTGAAATCCTTAGTTGCTTCTAAATAGAACTTTAAAGCACGAACTACATCAAGATTGTGTAATAGACGTTCCTTCTTCGAAGATGGATTAGGACACAGAGAAGGAACCACTATTTCCTGGTTAATATTCTTGTTAGAAACAACTTTAGGAAGAAAACCAGGCTTAGTCCGCAAAACTACCTTATCTGCATGGAACACCAGGTAAGGTGAATCACACTGTAAGGCAGATAATTCTGAAACTCTTCGAGCAGAAGAGATAGCTATCAAAAACAAAACATTCCAAGATAACAACTTAATGTCTATGTAATGTAAAGGTTCAAACGGAACCCCTTGAAGAACTGAAAGAACTAGATTCCAACTCCATGGCGGAGCCACAGGTTTATAGACAGGCTTGATTCTGACTAAAGCCTGAGCAAACGCTTGAACATCTGGTACCTCTGCCAGACGCTTGTGTAACAGGATAGACAAAGCAGATATTTGTCCTTTTAAGGAACTAGCTGACAATCCTTTCTCCAGTCCTTCTTGGAGAAAGGACAATATCCTGGGAATCCTAATCTTACTCCATGAGTAACCCTTGGATTCACACCAACAAAGATATTTCCGCCATATTTTATGGTAGATTTTCCTGGTGACAGGCTTTCTAGCCTGAATCAGAGTATCTATAACTGACTCAGAGAACCCACGCTTTGATAGAATTAAGCGTTCAATCTCCAAGAAGTCAGACGTAGAGAAACTAAATTTGGATGCTTGAACGGACCCTGTATTAAAAGATCCTGCCTCATTGGCAGTGTCCATGGTGGGACAGATGACATGTCCACTAGGTCTGCATACCAAGTCCTGCGTGGCCACATAGGCGCTATCAGAATCACCGAAGCCTTCTCCTGCTTGATTCTGGCAACCAGACGCGGGAGGAGAGGAAATGGTGGAAAAACATAAGCCAGATTGAAGGACCAAGGCGCTGCTAGAGCATCTATCAATACCGCTTTGGGATCCCGGGACCTGGACCTGTAGAGAGGAAGTTTGGTGTTCTGACGGGACGCAATCAGATCCAACTCTGGGGTGCCCCATAGCTGAGTCAGCTGGGCAAATACCTCCAGGTGGAGTTCCCACTCCCCCGGGTGAAAAGTCTGACGACTTAGAAAATCCGCCTCCCAGTTGTCTACTCCTGGGATGTGAATTGCTGAGAGATGGCAGGAGTGATCCTCCGCCCACCTGATTATTTTGGTTACTCCCGTCATCGCTAGGGAACTCTTTGTTCCCCCATGATGATTGACGTAAGCTACAGTCGTGATGTTGCCCGACTGAAATCTGATGAATTTGGCCGCCGCTAGTTGAGGCCATGCCTGAAGAGCATTGAATATCGCCCTCAGTTCCAGAATGTTTATCGGGAGAAGAGTTTCTTCCCAAGACCATAAGCCCTGAGCTTTCAGGGAGTCCCAGACTGCACCCCAGCCTAACAGACTGGTGTAGGTCGTTACGATGATCCACTCTGGCCTGCGGAAACATATTCCTTGAGACAGGTGATCCTGAGACAACCACCAGAGAAGAGAATCTCTGGTCTCCTGGTCCAACTGAATTTGAGAAGACAAATCTGCATAATCCCCATTCCACTGTTTGAGCATGCATAGTTGCAGTGGTCTGAGGTGTATCCGAGCAAAAGGGACTATGTCCATTGCTGCAACCATTAGTCCAATTGTCTCCATGCACTGAGCCACAGATGGCTGAGGAATGGAATAAAGAGCTCGGCAAGTAGTTAAGAGTTTTAGCTTTCTGACCTCCGTCAGAAATATTTTCATTTCTACCGAGTCTATCAGGGTTCCTAGGAATGGAACTCTTGTGAGGGGGGAGAGAGAACTCTTTTTGATGTTCACCTTCCACCCGTGAGACCTCAGAAAGGCCAATACAATCTCTGTGTGAGACTTGGTTCTTTGGAAAGTTGACGCCTGAATTAAGATGTCGTCTAGGTAAGGCGCCACTGCTATGCCCCGCGGTCTTAGAACCGCCAGGACGGACCCTAGCACCTTTGTGAAAATTCTGGGAGCAGTGGCCAACCCGAAAGGAAGAGCCACTTCTAACACCACATTCACTTTACACTCCCGAGAGAGACCCTAGTGCTTAGAGCCAGCAAAGAGAATGACTGGGGGGTGGAGCTAGAGGGGGAGCTATATGGACAGCTTTGCTGTGTGCTCTCTTTGCTACTTCCTGTAGGGAATGAGAATATCCCACAAGTAAAGGAAGAATCTGTGGACTGGATACACCTTGAGAGAGAAACATTGCTTTTACTATTCTCATCTTTGGTGTGCCGAGGAGTTTCCTTGTTTCCTCCTATGCTTTTGTACACAATGATAGCCACACTATGCCATTTTTAAGGATTAAACACATTTCAAGTAAATTGAATGAATTAATTAAAAATCTACACTACATGAAATATATTGCTGTCAATTTTGATAACTGTTAAACATGTGGAGTACGCTAGATTTCTATATTGTGACTTACAGCACCTGTCTAAGGGATATATCTTTAAGCTGCCAAATAAATCACTGTATTCTCTTAACCTGATGCTAAATGGTGCAAAGCGTAATCCCTCAAGTTCATTATACAGCACTGTAGTTTAGCAGGAGTTTGTTAGAAGCCCAGAGGCCCTGTAAATTCCGATGACTAAAAGTGATACAAACAAAACCAACCTACACGTCTTCAATAGGTTGTATTATTTAATATGCCCTCTAAGCATTTACTAATTGTAACCACACCTTTTACTATGCAAAAGAATTTTGTCAAGTATTAAAACAAAACAAAAAACAAGCAAGTTAATTAGTATCCACCCTGTCGAGCGTCTCTAGCACAGACAGAAGTCCACCTATAAACTCCTGGAGTATATTTACAAACATAACGCAATGCTACAGACATTATGGGAAACTTCATCCAAAAAGGAATACTGATGTTAAAATAACTTGTATGAGCATATGAAAAACTATTCACTGTATATTCTTTATTGACATATATTTTATTGTTAATATCAGTGACCAGAATGTTTATGTAATTTGTTTTTTTCTCTTTTTCTTCTCGATTTTAACTTGTTAAAGGACCATTAAATAAGGTTGCATAGCATAATCAACAAATGCATGATAAAAAGATAATACAAAAGCACTTAGGGGTTGATTTATCAAAGGCTTTTGCCAGCCTTTGCGCCCCTACGGCTGCAGGTTCTCAAATGAGAACCTGCACGCCGTATTTTGGCGAAATTCAATCTCCCTGGTCTTTTCCGACTGGTGAGATTGACAGCTCCTGCCCGTGCGTGATTGCCTGTGCGCGGGCAGGGGGCAGGATTGCACATAAGCACAAAATAGCACTCGTGTGCAATGCGGAATTCCTCCCTGTCCGCCTCAGCTTGATAAATCGCCTCCATAGTCTGAATTTCAAATGGATACTAGATTTTTTTCTGACAAATTAGTTCTATTTTTCTTCCCCCTGCACCATGTGACAGGCATTAGCCAATCATAAAATGCATATATGTATATACTAGACGTGTGCATTCGGAGGTTTCAGATTCCTTAGAGTGCAGAAGAAGGCAGCCCTTCTTTGCGACTGGCTATTTTCCGAGCCAACTTTATACTTGTGAAACAGCAACACACTGAAATCTGGATTTGCACATCTTCCAGAGTTTGCTTTCTTAGTAGTTAGTGGTTAACAACATTTATTTTACATTTAGGAGTCAACCAGAAAAGAGACAAGCTGGCCACACATGTTTTTAAGAACATGAGAACAATTTTTTTTTAATATAAAGTCCAAAAACATATGACCAGAAGCAACATTCCAGAGATGTGGTTGACTTATAAGTATACATTCTACAGTCAAGAACTAAAGGTATATGAAACCCCAAACATTTTTGTGATTCATAAGGAGCATACAATTAAAAAAAAATCATATTAAGCCAGATTGTCGATACAGACAATGACACATACAATGTCACTGTCTGTATCTGCTGCCGTGGTGCCGTTAAGAAGGAAGGCAGGTGAGAGGCCCATCGCCAGAGGGGGGTGGGAGGGGAAGGAAGGGGAGGATTCACTATGCTACAAAAAATATTTAACTGGGAGAGAGGGAAGGATGGGTCCACTACACTACAGCACATGGATTATGAGAGTGGACCCTACAGTATGATCTTTTGGAGGGGGTGGTGAGGAGGGTGAGGGGGATCGCTACACTATGTTTTGCATTAATAATAAATATTTTTTTAATAAAATATATATTACCCGGGTACTGGTAGAAAGTTGCCAGTCTTGGCGCTTTTTACAACCTTGCAACCATGAACCAGCTGTGAAAAACTAATATAATGAACTGACATAAGAGATGGCCTTCAAGGGCTTAGAAATCAGCACATGAGCCTACCTAAGTTCAGCTTTCAACAAAAAATACCAAGAGAACAAAGCAAATTTGATGATAAAATTAAATTGGAAAGTTGTTAAAAATTGCATGCCCTATCTGAATTTTGACTTACCTGTCCCTTTAATTATGAGGGATGGTCTTAATTACCAATACCAACCTAAATTAGCAATTTCTAGTACATTGCCTAGTTATGGTAAAACATTTTAGCTCATTACATCAAAACTCTGAAATTCCTGCTTACTGTTTTTTTTTCTTCTAATGATGGTGAGAGTCCACAAAAATATTTCATCACCTCGACACAGAGAGGAGGCAAATCTTTTTTTTTACATTTTGACCAGATTTTACTATCTTTACTACTTTTTGTGGTTTTATTAAGTTAAGTGGCTGCTATTCTAATAGATTGCAGTGGCATAGAAAATGAAGATAGCACATTACTACAATTTTCACATAATGTTATGAGTATTCTTTCAGTTTTCTTAGACATTTCTTTCCTTTTGGTTAGTTTTGCAATAATGTTAAACATTAGCAAAAACACTAGATGACAGCACTTTTTCCTGCCATGTATTGCTTCAGACATGTGCACACCACCTATCAAGATATCTCTTCAACAAAGAATAACAAGAGAACAAAACAAATTTGCTAATATAGGTAAATTGAAAAAAAAAATGTATGCTCTGTTTGGGTTTCATGTTCCTTTAAAAATGTTGTGGTTTCTAAACATTTTCCATCTCATAAAAATATAAATAAACTAAATGATTAAAAACATAGGACCACATAGACACAGAAGTCCAATTATATCTGATTACACAAGTGTGCACAACGATTCAGATAAATATTTTTCATAATAACTAAATGGCATTCATTCATTGCATAATAGTTATGGTTTTAGAACACTGGATATTAATGATACAATTTGTATATACGCCTGCAGGTGTTTTATTATTGACTCATTCCTTTTCATTGAATCACTGCGCTTAGGATGCCATAAAATTCTGTTTATATTAACCCCTTAACGACACGAGTCGTACAGGGTACGTCGCACACAACCTGGTCTTTAAAGACCAGCGACGTACCCTGTACGACTTTGGGGATTAAAGCGGCTGGAAGCGATCCTGATCACTTCCAGCCGCTTTACGGTTGTTGCAGTGATGCCTCGATATCGAGGCATCCTGCAATAACATTTTTCCCCCATCCGATGCAGAGAGAGACACTCTGTGGCCCTCTCTGCACCGGCATCGATGGCCGCAATCGTTGGTGGGTGGGAGCTTACCGTGGGAGGCGGGTGGGCGGCCATTGATGAAAAACTGAAGAGAGAGGGGGGCGGGATCGAGGGCGGGGTTGTCGGGAGCGCGCATCGGGATCAGGGGCGGGGTTGTGGGGAGCGCGCACGGGAGCGCGTGCGTGCACGGGGGTGGCGGGTGGACGCGTGCACGGGGAGGGAGCAGGTGGGAACCGCTACACCACAGCAAAACCATTTTATATGAGTGGCAGTAAGGGGGGATAAAATCCCCAACAAAAGTAAATCTAAGGGATCTGGGAGCGGGTGGGGGATTGGTCTGTGGGCGGGGAAGCTACACTACAGAAAAAATAAAAAATAAATAAAAAAAAAACATTTGTATTTGCAAACAGAGTACTGGCAGACAGCTGCCAGTACCCAAGATGGCTCCCAGTAAGGTAGAGGTGGAGGGTTAGAGAGCTGTTTGGTGGGGGATCAGGGAGGTTGGGGGCTAAGGGGGGATCCTACACAGCTGCATATGTAAATATGCTATACAATTTTTTTAACATTTTAAATATACCTTTTATTTTAGTACTGGCAGACTTTCTGCCAGTACTTAAGATGGCGGGGACAATTGTGGGGTGGGGGAGGGAAGGGAGCTGTTTGGGAGGGATCAGGGGGTCTGATGTGTCAGGTGGGAGGCTGATCTCTACACTAAAGCTAAAATTAACCCTGCAAGCTCCCTACAAACTACCTAATTTACCCCTTCACTGCTAGCCATAATACAGCAGCATTTAGCAGCCTTCTAATTACCAGAAAGCAACGCCAAAGTCATATATGTCTGCTATTTCTGAACAAAGGGAATCCCAGAGAAGCATTTACAACCAGTTATGCCATACTTGCAAAAGTTGTTTGTAAATAAATAAATAAATAATTTCAGTGAGAAACCTAAAATTGTGAAAAATTTGATCGCATTTAGCTGTGAAATGGTAGCATGAAATATACCAAGATGGGCCTAGATCAATACTTTGGGTTGTCTACTACACTACACTAAAGCTAAAATTAACCCTATATGCTCCCTACATGCTCCCTAATTAACCCCTTCACTGCTGGGCATAATACACGTGTGATGCGCAGTGGCATTTAGCGGCCTTCTAATTACCAAAAAGCAACGCCAAAGCCATATATGTCTGCTATTTCTGAACAAAGGGGATCCCAGAGAAGCATTTACAACCATTTATGCCATAATTGCACAAGATGTTTGTAAATAATTTCAGTGAGAAACATAAAGTTTGTGAAAATATTTGGGAAAAAGTGAACAATATATTTTATTTGATTGCATTTGGTGGTGAAATGGTGGCATGAAATATACCAAAATGGGCCTAGATCAATACTTTGGGATGTATTCTAAAAAAAAATATATACATGTCAAGGGTTAATCAGGGATTCCTGAAAGATATCAGTGTTCCAATGTAACTAGCGCTAATTTTGAAAAAAAAGTGGTTTGGAAATAGCAAAGTGCTACTTGTATTTATGGCCCTATAACTTCCAAAAAAAAAAAAAAGAACATGTAAACATTGGGTATTTCTAAACTCAGCACAAAATTTAGAAACTATTTAGCATGGGTGTTTTTTGGTGATTGTAGATGTGTAACAGATTGTGGGGTCAAAGTTAGAAAAAGTGTGTTTTTTTCCATTTTTCCCTAATATTTTATCATTTTTTTAAAGTAAATGATAAGATATGATGAAAATAATGGTATCTTTAGAAAGTCCATTTAATGGCGAGAAAAACGGTATATAATATGTATGGGTACAGTAAATGAGTAAGAGGAAAATTACAGCTAAACACAAACACAGCAGAAATTTAAAAATAGCCCTGGTCCTTCAGGGAAAGAAATTGAAAAATGGCCTTGGTCCTTAAGGGGTTAAACCCCAAAAAATTATTTCACGATTCAGATAGAGAATACAATTTTAAACAACATTCCAATTTACTTCTATTATCTAATTTGATGCAATCTTTAGATATCCTTTGTTAAAGAAATAGCAATACACATTGGTGAGCCAATCACATGAGGCATCTATGTGCAGCCACCAATCAGAAGCTACTGAGCCTATCTAGATATGCTTTTCAGAAAAGAATATCAAGAGAATGAAGCAATTTAGATAACAGAAATAAATTAGAAAGTTGTTAAAAATGGTATTCTCTATCTGAATCATGAAAGAAAAAAATTGGGCTTAATGTCCCTTTAACTTGTTTGTTTTTTGTTTTGTTTTAAAAATGTTACAGTACAATGTCCCTTTAAATAAGAATGGTGGGAGGCGCAGCCTGGAGGGAGAGCGGAATGGCCGCATAAGTGTGGAGCTCCAGGCAGCCAAATAAGTGTAAAGGCGTTTAATAACAGCTAAAATCAAGCAGTCTTGCTATGAGGTGAACGGAGGAGAGACCGGACTGAGAGAGCTGGTTTATTTTTGGGCAGAGTGGTGCGCAGCAACACCGACACGAAGGCAGTCCAAGAGGCGGCAAGTATAGAAGAGACACCGGCCATGTCGGGAGCCCACGTGGCGTAGATACAAAAACTACCCTCTGCACTACCCGGAGGACAAGCGTGGGGATACGCAGACACGACTAATGTGAGTAGTGGTGAACACCGCAAGTCAGCTGTGAAGACTAGCTGGGATATTAAGGGCCAAATGGAAGCCACAGCAAGCAAGAATAGGGAAACAACGGGGCCTGTATAACTCAGGGGAAAATATAGTGTACTGCAGAGGTGCTGGATAATAACGGAGCACATTATCTGTAAAATTTACTTATAAGTGTGGGGGACAAAACACGATCTCAGCCTGCATAAGAAAATATTATTTAAACCCTGATGGAACTTATATACTCCACAGAATCATGGATGTGGCACGGTGATGAACACAGATAACCGTCTTCACGCTACTAATTCTGACTCATCCATGAGCTGTACAAAAAGCCTGCCAGGAATATGGTTGATATATACTGTTGACAACACTATAGATTAGGGGAAAGCTGACATATATAATTGCAGATCTCCAGGCTGCAGAGAGAGTGACAACATTTAGCATCAGAGAATTAAAGGAACTGTCAAATTATATTTGCAGAAGTGTCATAAAAAGCAGTCTCTGTATTGATGGTGGTGAGCTGCAATAATGGCCTCCAAAAGAAATATTAAAGCTACACCAATAAGTAAGCAACCTACAGCGCCCATCTTTTTTAAAACTACAAGAGGGGAGAAATCCCCAGAACAACAATCGCCTCAGTCAGAGTTAGACAGAGTTGGTGACCCAAGCTTACAAACAGGGACTGGAAGCCAGGAACCCTTGACTAAAGCTGATCTAGATCAGTTGGTGTCGAAGCAGGACATTTCTACAAATTTTGCGATACTTATAGAGAAAATTGAGGCCCTGCAGAATATGGTCACTAGCAGTCTAACGGAGCTTAAGCAGGAAGTGGGTGAACTGGGCTCTAGAGTTGATTCTCTTGAGGAAAGCGGGGACACACTAGCAGAAGGGCTGAACGACATTACGACTCATATGACAGTTCAGCAGCAAGAACTAGAGGACATGCATGACACGCTTGAGGATCTGGAGAACCGCAGTCACCGCTGCAATATACGCCTGAAACGTGTCCCAGAGTCAGTGACCCCGAAAGAACTGAAACCCGACATTTAACATCAAGGCAATGTTATTCAATTCTTTCAAGATTTATGCTTGAGGGCTCTACAGAGGAGAGGTGCGCTTCGTCCACTCACAGCTCAGCTGAGAAAAAATCAAATACCCTATAGATGGGGATTCCCATTCGCACTCCATATCTCATGGGAGAATAGGATCTTATCCATTAAAGATCCAGAAGAGATTCAAGAAATCTGCAGAAAACTGAAACTGGAACCCCAGCTCTTCATCAACAGAGACCAAATACAGGAGGAGAAGAGGGAAGCAGAAAACCTTTCCAGAAGAAATGGTCTAGTGTACCGGAAAAGAAGAGGAAGACTTGATGTGAATGAAACTGCTTTATAGAAATTGTTTCTTTTTAGGAACAGATTCATTTGGAGCTTCATGGAGCTCTGGTCCTAGTCTAACTATGTTAGATGGTTGCGATTAAGAAGAACGGAACTTATTGTACCCAGAACGCCGGATAGATGAGTATATAATGCTGTTAACATTATGTTATATTTACAGGTTACGTTATATTTATGTAAAAACTGTGAACTGGGGCGCTGAGTAAGAGTGATAGCTATAAATAAGTCCAGCTCAGGGCCCGAAGGAGACATAGGTCGGGACTTAATGGCGGGTCTGACGGCTCACAATGTACTATATGTGAAGGACACGTGTGTGACTCTCAGGGTCAACACCCAAGATACAATGGACATATTGTAGGTGCCAGTATGAGGCAGAAACATTTGGCTGCCTTTTTAGTTAAGTGTGATGTACTATTTAATTCAGAATAGAATTGTTAATGTTATTGTGAAATGTTCTTGTTTATCACTGTTTAATTTCTTCCAAGTTGTGTCTCCTACGGGTAAAATACTAGGCCGAATAAGCTGGTTTTGGAAGTGGGAAATTTGGGAGTTAGAACAAACTAGGGTACTAACATCTTTTTATAACAAAGGTAGAGTCTACAGCTACAAGGATGAGGAAGGGATAGGGAGAGGTAGGAATTAGACAATGACGCCAAATAACCTAATTTTACTTTCTCACAATGCAAGGGGGCTAAATACAGACACTAAAAGAAAGACTGCTATAACACAATACCTAAGAGCAAAGTCCAAAGTAATCTTTTTGCAGGAGACACACTTTGTGAAATCCTCTATCCCTAAATTTTGGTCGCATCACTTCCCCCAACATTTTCACTCAACATCAGACTCTAAAAAGAGAGGGGTTACAATATTGGTACATAGATCCCTTGACTTGGTGACGGACAAGGTAATTACAGACAAGGAAGGATGCTACGTGATAGTGCAGGGAACAATTCAAGCTCAAACGTAGTGCTTTGCAATGTATATGCCCCTAATGAAACTCAAAACGCCTTCTTTACTAAAATGTCCGCTTTGCTCACGCAATGGTCACAAACTAGAGTGATTCTCGCAGGGGACTTTAATGTCAACTTGACTCCCGTGGGGGGTTTGGCAAACTCCAAACTAACTAAAGTGGGCACACATGCCTGTATTTGGTCAGATCATTCCCTGGTATACTTGGAGTTGGCGGGCCTTGTAAACTTCTCCAGGAAAAGGTCATGGACATATAACCCGACACTATTAAGGGACCCTGAAATACATGGGAAGATACAGAGTGCGCTTAGGGAATATTGGGACACAAACTCTGGATCTGTTAAGAGCCCATTAGTGGTATGGGCTGCTCACAAGCCCTTTATACGGGGACTCCTCATAAAAGAAAAGTCGATAAAAAACAAGCTAGTTAACCAATTGCAGAAAGAGGTTGAGCATCTAGAGAGGCAACACCAACACTCTATCTCTAACAACACTTATAAGCTACTAGTGACTAAGAGAAGGGAGTTAGCGAAGATCTTGAATGAAGCCTCTGTTAGAGCAGCTTTGAGGGTGAGAGCTCAGTTTGTGTATGCAAACAAGCCAGACAAATACCTGGCATATAAGTTGAGAGAAAGGAACAAATTATTCTCCATACCCAAGCTATACACAGAGAGGGGGACCTCACCTCTCACCCGCAGGAAATAGCGGATAGTTTCACTCATTACTATGAAAACTTATATAGCTACCAAGACAAGTCGATTTCTAAAAGGGGCGAGACTTAATACAATTAAGGATAGCAATCTAGAAAGTCTTAACAGGAAGATAACTAGCTCAGAAGTCCTATGGGTAATTAAGGAATTAAAAACGGGGAAAGCTGCAGGTCCAGATGGACTGATAGGGGAATATTATAAACTCTTCAAGAAAGAATTTCTACCTCACCTGGTCAACTTTTGAAATGGTATCATGGAAGGATGGGAGATACCTGGGGAATCGTTGCAGGCAAAGATAATAGTGATACCAAAGGGTGGGAAAAATGTTAAATACTGTCAAAACTATAGGCCGATCTCCCTAATAAACCACAATATCAAAATTTTCGCTAGAATAATGGCGAATAGACTAAAACAGATTCTCCCTTCACTGGTCCACCAAGACCAGGTGTGATTTGTACAAGATAGGGAAGCCCCGGATAACGCGAGGAGAGCAATTACTCTGATAGACTACTTGAAGGCGACTGGGACTCCAGCTCTATTCCTGTCATTAGACGCAGAAAAAGCGTTTGACAGGGTAGACTGGAGTTTCATGTTTAGGGTGCTTTCGGTTATGAGCTTTAAAGGGGCCTTTATACAAGCGCTTAAAAGTATTTATTCAGGGCCGACGGCAGTGGTGGGAGCAGCAGGCTATATTTCCAGGCAAATTACAATCTTAAATGGCACCTGTCAAGGATGCCCATTGTCGCCACTGTTGTTCACTATATGCATAGAACCACTAGCTTCGTACATTAGGAATTTGAGAGAATTTGAGAGACCCGGAACAGCTTCATTGGTTTTTGTATTTACAAATTAGCTCATCTATACATGCATATATGTCACAAAAACAGACCTCACCACTTACGGAATTGGAGAGAATGATCAGTGCTCCATTCAGGGGGAAAGGGTTGATCTCTCGAATTTACTTGATGATGCAAAAAGCGAGATGTCAGTCTAAGTCTTCTTTAATAGAGAGATGGGAAAGGGATATCATGGAAGTCAGGGATAAAAGTGATTGGGAGGATTTGCTGAGGACCGCAAGTAAAGGAATGATCAGCGCGGATATGAGAGAGAATTCCATCAAGGTGTCGTATAGATGGTAGCTGACACCAGTCAGAACAATGCACTATGCAACCACACATGGTGGTAATTACTACAGAGGATGTCAGGAAAAGGGGACATATAGACACATGTGGTGGGACTGTCCAAAGGTCCAAGCACTCTGGGGGAAACTCTCAACCATGATAGGGACTCTACTGAGCGAGAGAATAACCCTCACAATATCACAGGCATTACTACATGATAGGATAAGACCATTCAACAAGACAATAAATAGCTTTATCAGAATCCTATGCACGTGCATGAGAATATGTATCGCCAGACACTGGAAAGCGGGAACGCCCATGTGGCAGGAAGTGGTTGATAAAATTGTAGATACATTCAATTTATCAGAAATGGTGGCCTGGTCACAGGGCCAGCCAGAACAGTTTCAGAAGATATGGTTTTACTGGATGTTAAGGAAGGGGGAGCTATAGAATGGAATAGAGCACGACTGACTAATTAAGCAGGGGTGGTGGTGGACGACATCTACAAACAGGACGGAGACAATAGGATGTGGGGAAATTTCCCAGATAATTAAGCAAAATCTTTGATGAAAGATAACCAACAAAGATACTCCCATGGGAGATGGAGACAAGTTGGAACAACCTGGAAGAAAGGGGGTGGGGGGGCTTCATAAGTTGGGGGTTGAAGTTCTAGTTAGATTTCTTTTTATTTACCATTGTGTCAGATGTCATAAATATGGAGTAACAATGGCTTTTGGATAAGCCATCATAGCAAACCTTTTGTGAGAATGTGTAAGCATGGCATGCTATGTCTGATGTATGGGAAAAAAATAAACTCTTACTACAAAATACATAGCACTATATACATAAATGCAATAATGTTAGCCTAGATGTATCTGGTCAGTTTTAGAGTAACCGCTCTTTACATCTCTTCTAATCTCTTGGACACCTATATTCCTCTCTCTTCCCATTCTTCATCCACTTCTCTGACATTTATCAGTCCCTATTATCTATCTGGTAGCCAGTTTTCTACCTTAAAGGGACAGTCAAGTCCAAATTTTTTTTTCATGTTTTAAATAGGGCATGCAATTTTAAACAACTTCCCAATTTACTTTTATCACCAATTTTGCTTTGTTCTCTTGGTATTCTTAGTTGAAAGCTAAAACTAGGAGGTTCATATGCTAATTTCTTAGACCTTGAAGACTGCCTCTAATCTGAATACATTTTGACCACTAGAGGGCATTAGTTCACATGTTTCATGTAGATAACATTGAGCTCATGCACGTAAAGTGACCTAGGAGTGAGCACTGATTGGCTAAACTTTATGTCTGTCAAAAGAACTGAAATAAGGGGGCAGTCAGCAGAAGCTTAGATACAAGATAATTACAGAGGTAAAATGTGTATTATTATAGCTGTGTTGGTTATGCAAAACTGGGGAATGGGTAATAATGGGATTATCTTTCTTTTTAAACAACAAAAATTCTGGTGTTGACTGTCCCTTTAATTTATCTCACTTGTTCTTAAAATTGCTGGACTCTCATTCTATCCCAGACCCTACCTCCACCACCCCTTACCCTCTATTCATGTATTTACTTAAATGGATATAAAACAGTGCTCCTTTAGTATAAAAATATGTTATATACATAATATATGTCACAGTAAACATAAAAAGAACAGCAAACAACTTGTTTTCTTGCTAATTGAGCACTAAGCATTCTCAGTGCAGCCACTGCCTACCGCTGGATAAGCAATCAGACATTTCATAACTTAGGTTTCATTGCTATGTGATTTTTGCAGCAGAAGTCCTCTACTGAACATGGGTAATAAACTGGTTGTAGCTAGATTAGATATCTCCTAGCAACACTTGAAAGGAAAAAACGCTACCTTGCCTTCTTGTAAAGACCCCACACCTCTTGTGGGGCTGTAACAGGAATTAGTGAACAAATTAGTTAAAAATAGAAAAGAAAAGGTAAAATACTTTTAAAATGACGAATTACAGTATACATATTGCAATGATTTCTATAAGGTACAACACACTGCTTAATGCTTTTTTTATTACAACAATGAAATGGATTGTTTTATATCCTTTAAACCTTTTAATGGGCATGACGCATCCTTTCCATGTGTTCTTTCAGGAAAAATCTCAGCCCGCCCCACGCACTTAATGGGGTCTACATGGAGGCCAAGTGGTCCTGCATTGCCGGGGGTATCCAGTGATGTCACTATGTATGGGCATGGTGACGTTACCAGACTCAGGATTTGCACAGAAATGATTTTACCACCTTGACTGCTTCACACTTTTACATTTAGCTAAAACTCATGGACTTTAAAAAAAACTGGACATTTATGTGTTTTTATGAAGATTTTACTGAACAACCTGCTAAAATACGAGACTGCCCGGTTGACTACTGGCACCTGCCAACCCTAGCTGCTTCAGGCAATCATAACAATCTCTAGAGAAGTATTTTCATTTATAGAGGGAAAGATTATCCTCATATAAACCCATAATCTGCAGCTAAAATACCAACAGTTCTATTATTATTTTTTAAGATTGTTGATGTAAAACATTTGTCAAGAACCTGACCAGATCAACAAAGCTGTGATAACAACATATTACACAAATAACAGCTCAAAAGGGCAAGCACACGTTAAATTCTAAGATACTATTATTGTACAATATGCAACAGAAGACACATAGCAAATCTAGTAAAAAAACATATAAAAAGATGGGGGGGGGGTATCCTTGATCCAATTAGATTATCAAGGATAATGAACCCAAATTAAAGAAATATAAAAGTGCAAAAAAAGGCCTCTGCAAAGGGATTAAACACATAGTTAAAGTCAGAGCTGAAGCAGCAATGTACTACTGGTTACTAGCTTAAAACATCTGTTGAGCCAATGACAAGAGAGACAAACGTGTGTAGCCCCCAATCATCAGCTAGATCTCATATTATTTTACAACAAAGAGAACAAAGTACTTTTCAAAATAGAAGTGAATTTCAAAGTGTCTTAAAACTAAATGCTCTATCTGAATCCTGTAAAATTCATTTTAATATTCCTATCACTTTAATGATATGACTCACCATAAAGGAATAAAATATTTTGGATTGTGTTATTTAGTTCTGTTTTAACATGCCAAGATTAACAATCTTCCAAAATCGTAGCTTACTGAGTAACGTAAAGCATACCTTCTATTTTAGACATAATGTAACCCAGTAGCGCGAAAAAAGCGGCTGGTGTCTTAAAGGGACATAACACTAAAACATTTTATTTGTTCTAAATTTCACACATATTCAATAGCACCATAAAGGCAAACACCCTATTTCTACTTTACTTTTGTGGTTAACATATATGTAAATTATATATAGTATTTTAATATTCTGAAGTGTGTATGTGTTGGGAGGGGGTGATCTGCTTCTAATGGAATAATAAGACAAGAACTGGAGAAAGATCCCAATTAAAGAGATACATTAAGAGCATTCTACGCCAGGACTCCATTAGGCAAAAAATAAAGAGTTAAAATATAACCTTTATAAACCTCAAAAAGGGAAAGGTGTCTTTTATATCTTCCATCAAGGCCTACATATGTTCATAAATGGGAAATAGAACTGAATAGGCAGATAACACCTAAACAGTGGAAATCTTGGTCTTATGCTACGGCTAAATCAGCTCACTCTTCCTCTTTTCTTGAAACAAATATGAAAATTCTTACAAGATGGTATCTCACACCTAATAGGTTAAAATATATGTTCAGGAATGCGAGTAACAAATGTTGGAGGGGTTGTAGTCAGGAAGGTACAATGCTACATTTATGGTGGGATTGTGACAAATTGACTCCTTTTTGGAGAGATATCCATTCGGCGATTGGTAAAGTCATAGGGGCATATCTATCAAGCTCCGAATGGAGCTTGATGCCCCGTGTTTCTGGCGAGCCTGCAGGCTCGCCAGAAACAGCAGTTATGAAGCAGCGGTCACAAAGACCGCTGCCCCATAACCTGTCCGCCTGCTCTGAGCTGCACTTAGTCTTATGGCACAGTCAGGCCGGGCTGTAACTATACAGCTGGCCCGATGCGCTGAGTAAATATAACAGACCCGCTCAGCAGAGAGCGGGTCTGTGAAACAGCGTTTTTTTTTTTTTTTAATTAATAGGGGAAATTATGTTTTATAAATGTTTGGCTAATATAATGTTATATAATTCTGCACTATGTGCAGAATTATATAACATTATTTTTAAGGTTTACTGTCCCTTTAACTTTGTAGCCATTTGTTTATAAATCATAACATTTTAATTTTGCAAAATAAAAAGTTACCATGGCATATTTTTATCTTAAATAAAACAATAAAAAACACAACCAAATAACATGTTTTCTAGACTGTAAATATAGCAGCAGCCATGCAAGTATGCTCAGGTATTTAACATGTTGGGGTTAAGTAAGAACAAAATGTAATTCAAACATATGAACACTCGCTCCACCCAGGCAGTTATATAAACTAATTCATGTGGTGCCAGCCTGCCAGTGAATCAGGGGTGTACCAAAAGGATTCAATGAATCACACGGCACCACTATTATTTAAGTCTTTTACTTATTCTATACACACAGGTCCTTTGATAAGGTCCCCGCCCAGAATGAGATCATCTTTGTTGTAAGTCTTTTTATTCTTCACGAAGATGGAAGACAAACAATTATATTGATGCTGTATCTACGTTTAACAAAGAAGCTACAGATTTTTACTAAAAAGAAAAAAACCTTTAAATATATATAGTGTCTGTGTGTATGTATGTATGTATATATTTATAAATGTCTAAATAAATTGCTGTACAGTATCAGCCCTGCATGATATATGGTATGCATAATACAACTCCAATTCCAAAAATGTTGGCACAGTATGGAATATTCAAAAAACAAAAACCTAAAGAGTCATTTGAAAATGCAATAAAAAAAAAAGGTGATGTTACACAGTGGTAAACAGTTGACTGATTTGAAATACGTGTATATTTTCAAAAGTACATTAAATTCAAAAAGTAACACATCAAATAATGTGTTAATAATGTGTTTTCAATATAGTACATAGTGAATTGAATTTTCAAATTACTCTTTTTGGGTTGTTTTTATTTTGCATTTCCCGTACTGTCCCAGTACAGTGCTCTATCTGAAATAATTTGGGCTTCGCATCATAACTAAATATTCCTTTTATTTTTGTGGGCTTACTAATTCAAATGACAACTCTTCTAACAAGTTAAACAGCAAAAATAAATAAATAAATAAATAAAAATAGAAAAACAATCACTCAAGCTGCCTGGCACATTCATTATGATTAATTTCAACAGGGGCCAAAGTAATTTTTTGAGAAAAATGCCAAAATCAATATTTTACTCCTCACTCTGAGATTCAAGAATAGCGCCCCCTGATCCCTTTTAGAATTAGTTTGCATCTTGTTTAGACTGTATCATTTCACATAACAGTAGATCTCGTTTTTAAAACAATGAGGGAGTATTAAGCTGCTGTAAAGTAAAATAACTTGCCCGAGGCAAAGGAAACATAAGATGTGAGAATTTTTTTTTTTGGACACACTTTATACAGTTTTGGATGTGCTGTTTTAACTTAGCTTATTAAATAGTATTTGCAAAAGTTCAAGAAAACAATATTCCAATAAAGGCAAAAATCGGCTTCTCACCTGCAGCAATATATTTACAATGAGAGGTCTGAAGGTTCTTTTACTTGATACATTTTATTACTTCCCTGTACATTCCATTTCAAATCTCCAGTCTAATGTTTCTCCTTCACTTCAATAGAAAGTACCCCTAGAGGTATAAAATGATTAAAAGTACTCCTAACTTAAATATAAGCATTTTGATAGTAAAACTTTTATGTGAATAAACATTTGAGACAATAAAGTTTATATAAGATCCTGACAAATTAACTTTAGATTAATAAACAATTTAATTTCTCACTCAGGGTGAAAAAAAGAGATATGTCTGGATTCCTCTCTTTATGGAATATTAAGTTAAGATGTAAAGGCTTTGTTTTTTTTATGTTAAGTTACGCAATTAATTTGTGCTTTTGATAACTTAAAGGGATACTAACCCCAAAATGTTTCTTTCATTAATCAGATAGAGCATGCAGTTTTAAGCAACGTTCTAATTTAATCCTATTATCAATCGGCTAGATTACGAGTTTTGAGTTAGGTTTTAAAAGCAGCGTTAGCCGGTCCTAATGCTGCTTTTTAACACCCGCTGGTATTATGAGTCTTGCAGGTACAGGTGTACTGCTCACTTTTTTTTGCCAGACCCGGAAATACCGCAAATCCACTTAAGTCAATTGCGTATCCTATATTTTCAATGGGACTTGCATAGCGCCGGTATTACGAGTCTGCCAAAAAAAGTGAGCGGTAGACCCTCTACTGTCAAGACTGGTACCGCATTTTAAAGTCAGTAGTTAAGAGTTTTACACTACAACGCCGTAGCATAAAACTCTTAACTAAAGTGCTAAAAAGTACACTAACACCCATAAATTACCTATTAACCCCTAAACCGAGGCCCTCCCACATCACGAACACTAAAAGAAAAATTTTAACCCCTAATCTGCCGAACCGGACATTGCCGCCACTATAATAAATATATTAACCCCTAAACCGCTGCACTCCCGCCTCGCAAACATTAGTTAAATATTATTAACCCCTAATCTGCCGTCCCTAACATCTCCGCCACCTACCTACATTTATTAACCCCTAATCTGCAGCCCCCAACGTCGCCGCCACTATATTAAAGTTATTAACCCCTAATTCTAAGTCTAACCCTAACCATAACACCCCCTAACTTTAATATAATTAAAAGAAATCTAACTAAAAATTCCTATCATTAACTAAATTATTCCTATTTAAACTAAATACTTACCTGTAAAATAAACCCTAAGATAGCTACAATATAACTAATAGTTACATTGTAGCTAGCTTAGGATTTATTTTTATTTTACAGGCAAGTTTGTATTTATTTTAACTAGGTAGAATAGTTATTAAATAGTTATTAACTATTTAATAACTACCTAGCTAAAATAAATACAAAAGTACCTGTAAAAAGGAAATTTATGCATACCTGATAAATTGATTTCTTCAACGATACGACGAGTCCATGGATTCATCCTTACTTGTGGGATATTATCCTCCTGCTAACAGGAAGTGGCAAAGAGCACCACAGCAGAGCTGTATATATAGCTCCTCCCTTCTCTCCACCCCCAGTCATTCGACCGAAGGTATAGGAAGAGAAAAGAAAAGCTAAAAGGTGCAGAGGGGACTGAAGTTTTGAAAACAAAAATATAATCTGTCTAAAATGACAGGGAGGGCCGTGGACTCGTCGTATCGTAGAAGAAATCAATTTATCAGGTAAGCATAAATTTCCTTTTCTTCTACTAGATACGATGAGTCCACAGATTCATCCTTACTTGTGGGATACAATACCAAAGCAACAGGACAAGGATGAACGAGAGGGACAAGACAGATACCTAAACGGAAGGCACCACTGCTTGAAGAACTTTTCTCCCACAATTAGTCTCTGAAGAAGCAAAAGTATCAAATTTCTAAAATTTGGAAAAGGTATGAAGGGAGGAACAAGTCGCAGCCTTACAAATCTGTTCAACAGAAGCATCGTTTTTAAAAGCCCATGTGGAAGCCATCGCTCTAGTAGAATGAGCCGTGATTTTTCCAGGAGGCTGCTGTCCAGCAGTCTCGTATGCCAAGCGGATGATGCTTTTCAGCCAAAAAGAAGAGGTAGCCATAGCTTTTTGACCCTTTTTTGACCCTTACGTTTTCCAGAATAAACAACAAATAGAGAAGATGTTTGACGGAAATCCTTGGTCGCTTGCAAGTAAAACTTCAAGGCACGAACTATGTCCAAGTTATGTAAGAGACGTTCCTTCTTAGACGAAGAAATAGGACACAAGGATGGAACAACAATTTCGTGATTAATATTCTTATTTGAAACAACCTTAGGAAGGAATCCAGGTTTAGTACGCAAAACCACCTTATCAGAATGGAATATAAGATAAGGCGAATCACATTGTAACGCAGAAAGCTCAGAAACCCTTCGAGCAGAAGAGATAGCAACTAAGAACAAAACTTTCCAAGATAAAAGCTTAATATCCATGGAATGCATGGGTTCAAACGGAACCCCTTGAAGAACATTAAGAACTGAATTCAAGCTCCATGGCGGAGGAATAGGTTTAAACACAGGCTTGATTCTTATTAAAGCCTGACAAAAAGACTGTGACATCCGCCAGACGCTTGTGTAGTAAAATTGACAAAGCAGAAATTTGTCCCTTTAAGGAACTAGCTGAAAATCCCTTCTCCAATCCTTCTTGGAGAAAGGACAAAATCCTAGGAATCCTAACCCTACTCCATGAGTAGCCCTTGGATTCGCACCAATAAAGATATTTACGCCATATCTTATGGTAAATTTTTCTAGTGACAGGCTTTCGAGCCTGAATCAAAGTATCAATGACCGACTTAGAGAATCCCTGCTTGGATAAAATCAAGCGTTCAATCTCCAGGCAGTCAGCTGCAGAGAATTTAGATTTGGATGTTGGAACGGACCTTGGATGAGAAAGTCCTGTCTCAATGGCAGTTTCCCCGGTGGCAGAGATGACATGTCCACTAGATCTGCATACCAAGTCCTGCGTGGCCACGCAGGCGCTATAAGGATTACTGAAGCTCTCTCCTGTGACGAGGTAGGAGAGGAAATGGAGGAAATACATAAGCCAGGTTGAACGACCAAGGTACTGCTAGAGCATCTATCAGTACAGCTTGGGGCTCCCTTGACCTGGACCCGTAACGAGGAAGTAGGCATTCTGACGAGATGCCATCAGATCCAATTCCGGTGTGCCCCATTGATGAATCAATGCCGCAAACACCTCCGGATGGAGCTCCCACTCCCCCGGATGAAAAGTCTGATGACTTAGAAAATCCGCTTCACAGTTCTCTACTCCTGGGATATAGATTGCTGATAGGTGGCAAGAGTGAGTCTCCGCCCATCGGATTATCTTTGAAACCTCTATCATCGCTAGAGAACTCTTTGTTCCCCCTTCATGATTGATATACGCTACAGTCGTGATATTGTCTGACTTGAATCTTATGAATTTGGCCAAAGCCAACTGAGGCCACGCCTGAAGCGCATTGAATATTGCTCTCAGTTCCAGAATATTGATTGGTAGAAGAGACTCCTCCTGAGTCCAAACACCCTGAGCCTTCAGGGAATTCCAGACTGCACCCCAGCCCAAAAGGCTGGCATCCGTCATCACTATAACCCATGCTGGTCTGCGGAAGCACAGACCCTGGGACAGATGATCCTGTGATAACCACCAAAGAAGAGAGTCTCTGGTCTCTTGATCCAGATTTATCTGAGGAGATAAATTCGCATAATCCCCATTCCACTGTCTGAGCATGCACAGCTGCAGTGGCCTGAGATGAAAGCGTGCAAACGGAACTATGTCCATTGCCGCTACCATTAATCCAATTACCTCCATACACTGAGCCACTGATGGCCGAAGAAGGGACTGAAGTGCTCGGCAAGTATTTAAAATCTTTAACTTTCTGACCTCCGTCAGAAATATTTTCATGTCTACCAAGTCTATCAGAGTTCCCAGGAATGGAACTCTTGTTAGTGGAACTAGTGAACTCTTTTCTATATTCACTTTCCAACCGTGAGTTCTTAGAAAAGCCAACACAATGTCTGTGTGAGATTTGGTTAGATGGTAAGTTGATGCCTGAATCAAAATATCATCCAGATAGGGCGCCACTGCTATGCCCCGTGGCCTTAGAACTGCCAGAAGGGACCCTAGCACCTTTGTGAAATTCTGGGAGCTGTGGTCAACCCGAAAGGAAGGGCCACAAACTGATAGTGTTTGTCCAGGAAGGCAAACCTGAGAAACTTATGATGATCCTTGTGGATAGGAATGTGAAGATACGCATCCTTCAAGTCCACAGTGGTCATATATTGACCCTCCTGGATCATTGGCAGAATTGTTCGTATGGTCTCCATCTTGAACGATGGGACTCTGAGAAATTTGTTTAGACATTTGAGATCTAAAATCGGTCTGAAGGTTCCCTCTTTTTTGGGAACCATGAACAGATTTGAGTAAAACCCCTGCCCCTGTTCCAGTTTTGGAACTGGACAAATTACACTCATGGTATAGAGGTCTTCTACATAGTGTAAGAACTATTTTTGTCTTGTCTACTGACAAACATGAAAGATGAAATCTCCCTCTTGGGAGAAAATCCTTGAATTCTAGTCGATACCCATGGGTCACAATTTCAAATGCCCAGGGATCCTGAACATCCCTTGCCCAAGCCTGAGCGAAGAGAGAAAGTCTGCCCCCTACTAAATCCAGTCCCGGATTGGGGGCTGCCCCTTTATGCTGTCTTGGTAGCAGCAGCGGGCTTCTTAACCTGTTTACCTTTATTCCAGGTCTGGTAAGGTCTCCAGACTGACATGGATTGTGCAAAATTCCCCTCCTGCTTTGTGGCGGAGGAGGAAGTAGAGGGTCCACCTTTAAAGTTTCGAAAAGGAAGGAAAATTATTTTGTTTAGCCCTCATCTTAACAGTCTTGTCCTGAGGAAGGGCATGACCTTTACCTCCAGTAATGTCGGAAATGATTTCCTGTAGTTTAGGCCCGAATAGGGTCTTACCTTTAAAAGGGATAGCTAAAAGCTTAGATTTTGATGACACATCAGCAGACCAAGACTTAAGCCATAACGCTCTACGCGCTAAAATGGCAAAACCTGCATTTTTTGCCGCTAATTTAGCCATTTGAAAAGTGGCATCAGTAATAAAAGAATTAGCTAGCTTGAGAGCCTTAATTCTATCCAAAATATCATCTAATGGGGTCTCAACCTTAAGAGACTCCTCTAGAGCCTCAAACCAAAAAGCTGCTGCAGTAGTAACTGGAACAATGCACATTATAGGTTGTAGAAGAAAACCCTGATGAATAAACAATTTCTTTAAAAGACCCTCTAATTTTTTATCCATAGAATCTTTGAAAGCACAACTGTCCTCAATAGCTATAGTTGTACACTTAGCCAGAGTAGAAATAGCTCCCTCCACCTTAGGGACCGTCTGCCAGGAATCCCGAATGGTGTCAGATATGGGAAACATTCTCTTAAAAGTAGGAGGGGGAGAGAACGGAATGCCTGGTCTGTCCCATTCCTTAGTAACAATGTCCGAAATCCTTTTAGGGACTGGAAAAACATTAGTGTAAGTAGGTACCTCTATATATTTATCCATTTTACACAATTTCTCTGGTGGTATTACACAATAGGGTAACAATCATCCAGAGTCGCTAAAACCTCCAGGAGTAACAGGCGGAGGTGTTCAAGCTTAAATTTAAAGGCCGTCACGTCCGAGTCTGTTTGAGGGGACACATTTCCTGAATCTGAAAGCTCTTCCTCAGACAGCAATTACCCTACCCCCAACGCAGAACACTGTGAGGGTACATCGGAGATGGCCAATAAAGCATCAGAGGGCTCAGCATTTACTCTAATACTGGACCTACTGCGCTTACCCTGTAAACCTGGAAGTTTAGATAATACCTCTGTAAGGGTAGTAGACATAACTGCAGCCATATCTTGCAGAGTAAAAGAATTAGCCGCACTAGAAGTACTTGGCGTCCCTTGAGTGGGCTTTAAAGGTTGTGACACTTGGGGAGAATTGGATGGCATAACCTGATTCTCTTCAGACTGAGAATCATCCTTAGACATACTTTTATCACCTAAAATATGTTCTTTGCAATGTAAGGCCCTTTCAGTACATGAGGGACACAATGTAAGTGGGAGTTCCACAATGGCTTCTAAAGATATAGAGCATTGACTTTCCTCAATGTCAGACATGTTGAACAGGCTAGTAATAACCACAAAAAGTCTTGAAAACACTTTATTTAATGAAAAATACAACAATTTGAAAAAACGGTACTGCACCTTTAAGAAGTAAAAAAGCGCACAATTTTTCCAAAACTGCTTTAAAATGTTAACTAGATAAACTAGTTGTAACTGAGGGTACAACACAGTTTAAAGAGAGAGTAGTCCCACAAGTGTGTGGTAAGGGTTAACTCTACTTAGTACAAAAAATGTCTAAATATTAAAAACGTTCCATATCACTCATACATTTAAACTTTATTGTTGTCAACTAGGAACATACACACATACAGTAGCAAAGGCTGTTAGTTAAAACCACTTGAACTCAGTGGATTGCATAATAGTAATCGGATATAAATATATAATATTGAACAGTCCTCAGTCCGTAGTAAGGGACCCTGTAAGGTTAAAGGGACACTGTACCCAAAATTTTTCTTTCGTGATTCAGATTGAGCATGAAATTTTAAGCAACTTTCTAATTTACTCCTTTCATCAAATTTTCTTCATTCTCTTGGTATCTTTATTTGAAATGCAAGAATGTGAGTTTAGATGCCGGCCCATTTTTGGTGAACAACCCGGGTTGTCCTTGCTGATTGGTGGATAAATCCATCCACCAATAAAAAAGTGCTGTCCAGAGTACTGAAACAAAAAAAAGCTTAGATGCCTTCTTTTTCAAATAATAATAGTAAGAGAACGAAGAAAAATTGATAATAGGAGTAAATTAGAAAGTTGCTTAAAATTGCATGCTCTTTCTGAATTACAAAAGAAAAAAATTTGGTACAGTGTCCCTTTAACTAAGCCCTTACAATCCAAGGGCTGTATTAATAATTATTCTAATAACATAAAGAACTAGAGGCTGTTAATTATGCCACTATGTTAAAGTGAAGGTAAAGTTGTGTCAATTAGAAGATATCAATGCATTATTTCCTAATAAAATAAGATAATCGCTAACTTTATTTTATCAATTATTTTTTTAATTTGCGAGTTTTTATACATATATATATTACCCTACCGTTTCCATAACTCCTCCTAAACTCTATTTCCTGATTTTCAGTGCTGTGACGTATAGAGCAGTCCCACCCGCTCTATATGTATGTCAAAAGCGCGCTCACGATGAACTGTGATGAAATGCACATGCGCAAACAGGTTATTTCAATTGAATTAAAGATCATAAAGGTCATAAAGTATGTTGTTATTAGTTATGAAAACTACTAGATTAGCATACATATTGTGTTTGACATTGCTAATAACTGATAATAATCAGTTTCAGAAGTAAAGCGATACGCTATTCAGTTACAGAAAGCTGATTACGTATAGTGGGTATACCAAATGAAATCCAATACGCATGTGAGAAAAGGGGGCGCGCGTTGAATCCAATATGGAGAATAAAAATAGCGCATGCGCAGAATAACGTGGAAGCGGATGACGTAGAGTGACGGCCGCCTAACAGCCAGATTTTCTATTGGGTGTTCTGAAAACGTGATCAGGAAAGAAGAAAAAAATAAAGTAACGGGTTGAATTTGCAGAGCATGAAAAATAGATTCATTACGGCAATAATTTTATATACGAATCACTTGGATAAAAATGATGAATTAAACTCATATTATTTTGGGACAAAGAATGTTATTCTACATCGACAAGCAGGTAAATTTACCTTCACTTTAACTTATTTTCCACAAGAGTAAGCAAAATTAAAAGAACGAACAGGAGAGACAAAGCTGCCCCTGTTGAACCCCTGACGCGCGTTTCATGAACGCTTCCTCAGAGGGGGATGTTATGTTATAACTCTCACAATTTTAGCATATATGTGTCTTATCTTGTAACCTAAGATTGCACCACAAGGCACAGCAGAGCTGTGGCGCCTACCTGCCCTCAAGGGTCTGAGAAATCTCTCTATCACTTTGTTAGGCTATGTCTTCAGCTTAGGTCCACCGGAGCTGGAGCTTGCTGCCTTCATATGAAAATCAACTGCGCATCGGAGGCGCGAAAATTAGGCCCATCCTATGCGATGTCTCTCTGCCTAATTAAACTGCTGTAAAGCGGTGTAGGACCTAGCCATGTGGGTTTTTTGTATTCCCAAATAACACCTATAAGCCATGTGAAACCCTCCAGTGCCATTAAACATAAAAATGTTTCCTCATAAAAACATTATGTTGCCAGTGTCAACCATGTTGCCATTCCTTTGCTGCATTTTAGCCCATAATATACAGGTCCCAGTAATACCCCTTCATATATGTAGGATTACTGCTTACCCCTTCCCTCATGGGAACTATGTCAGCCAGTTCTGAAATACCACAGTCTCTCCAGAAATAAATGACTGAACATACCTCAATACTTGTAGCATGAAAAACGTTCCCAACACTGAAGCTTCTCAAGTACTCCTCTGTGGGAACTCCTCTGGATCTTAGTGACCACTGCTAAGATCATCAACCTCCAGACAGAAATCTTCTTCCATCTGCTGCCTGAGGAAAAATAGCACTCACAGGTACCATTTAAAATAAAAAAGTCTTGCTTGAAGAAAATAAAAACCATCATTTTAACACCTCTTTCACTTTACCTCTTCCTATTACTAGTATAGGCAAAGAGAATGACTGGGGGTGGAGAGAAGGGAGGAGCTATATATACAGATCTTCTGTGGTGCTCTTTGCCACTTCCTGTTAGCAGGAGGATAATATCCCACAAGTAAGGATGAATCCGTGGACTCGTCGTATCTAGTAGAAGAAATAAAACCTAACCTAAGTTACAATTACACCTAACACTACATTATAATTAAATAAATTAACTAAATTAAATACAATTGAATAAATTACATACAATTACCTAAATTAAATTAGCTAAAGTACAAAAAAAACAAACACTAAATTACAGAAAATAATAAACAAATTACAGAAATTTAAACTAATTACACCTAATCTAATAGCCCTATTAAAATAAAAAAGCCCCCCCCAAATAAAAAAAAAAACCCTAGCCTAAACTACCAATAGCCCTTAAAAGGGCCTTTTGCGGGGCATTGCCCCAAAGCAATCAGCTCTTTTACCTGTAAAAAAAATACAAACAACCTCCCAACAGTAAAACCCACCACCCACACAACCAACCCAAATAAAAACCTATCTAAAAAAACCTATGCTCCCCATTGCTCTGAAAAGGGCATTTGGATGGGCACTGCCCTTAAAAGGGCAGTTAGCTCTTTTGCCACCCAAAGTCCCTAACCTAAAAACCTTTTAATAGGGCTATTAGATTAGGTGTAATTAGTTTAAATATCTGTAATTTGTTTATTATTTTCTGTAATTTAGTGTTTGTTTGTTTTTGTACTTTAGCTAATTTAATTTAATTTAGGTAATTGTATTTAATTTAGTTCATTTATTTAATTATAGTGTAGTGTTAGGTGTTAGTGTAACTTAGGTTAGGTTTTATTTTACAGGTAAATGTGTCTTTATTTTAACTAGGTAGTTAATAAATAGTTAATAACTATTTAATAACTATTCTACCTAGTTAAAATATATACAAACTTGCCTGTAAAATAAAAATAAACCCTAAGCTAGATACAATGTAACTATTAGTTATATTGTAGCTATCTTAGGGTTTATTTTACAGGTAAGTATTTAGTTTTAAATAGGAATAATTTAGTTAATGATAGTAATATTTATTTCGATTTATTTAAATTCTATTTAAGTTAGGGGGTGTTAGGTTTAGGGTTACACAGGTTTGGGGTTAATAACTTTAATATAGTGGCGGCAACGTTGGGGGCGGCAGATTAGGGGATAATAAGTGTAGGTAGGTGGAGGCGACATTGGGGGCAGCAGAGCAGGGGTTAATAAATATAATGTAGGGTTCGGCAAGGTTGGGGGCAGCAGATTAGGGGTTCATAAGTATAATGTAGGTGGCGGCGGTATCGGGAGCAGCAGATTAGGGGTTAATAATGATAATTTAGGTGTCGGCAATGTCGGGGGCGGCAGATTAGGGGTTAATAAGTGTAAGATTAGGGGTGTTTAGACTCAGGGTTCATGTTAGGGTGTTAGGTGTAGACATAAATTTTATTTCCCCATAGGAATCAATGGGGCTGCATTAAGGAGTTTTACGCTGCTTTTTTGCAGATGTTAGGTTTTTTTTCAGCCGGCTCTCCCCGTTGATTCCTATGGGGAAATCGTGCACAAGCACGTTACACCAGCTCACCACTGACTTAAGCAGCACTGGTATTGGAGTGCGGTAATGAGCAAAATTTTGCTCAACGCTCACTTCTTGCCTTTTAAAGGTACAGTCAAGTCCAAAAAAAACTTTCATGATTTAAATAGGGCATGCAATTTTAAACAACTTCCCAATTTACTTTTATCACCAATTTTGCTTTGTAATCTTGGTATTCTTAGTTGAAAGCTAAACGTAGGAGGTTCATATGCTAATTTCTTAGACCTTGAAGACTGCCTCTAATCTGAATACATTTTGACCACTAGAGGGCATTAGTTCACATGTTATATATAGATAACATTGAGCTCATGCACGTAAAGTGACCTAGGAGTGAGCACTGATTGGCTAAACTGCATGTCTGTCAAAAGAACTGAAATAAGGGGGCAGTCAGCAGAGGCTTAGATACAAGATAATTGCAGAGATAAAACTTGTATTATTATAACTGTGTTGGATATGCAAAACTGTGGGAATGGGTAATAAAGGGATTATCTTTCTTTTTAAACAACAAAAATTCTGGTGTTGACTGTCCCTTTAATGACAGGTTTCTGAAAACTCGTAATACCAGCGATGTAGGTAAGTGAGCGGTGAGACAAAACTACTCGTTAGCACCGCACAGCCTCTAACGCAAAACACATAATCTGGGCCAATGTTTCTTCATTCTCTTGCTATCTTTGTTTCAAAAGCAGGAATGTAAAGCTTAGGAGCCGGACATATTTGGTTCAGCACCTGTGTTGCATTTGCTTATTGGTGGCTAAATGTAGTGCCCCAGACATGTGCATGCTACCTATCTCTTCAACAAGGAATAACATGAGAACAAAGAACAATTGCTAATATAAGTAAATTAGAAGCTTTTTTAAAATTGTAATCTGTATCTGAATCATGAAAGAAAAAGTTTGAGTTTCATGCCCCTTTAAAGTGAATGTAAATTTTGATGCTTAAGTGCCCGGGTTTTAAAAATTCGATTAAAAACAGGGGCACTTTAATTCATCAAAATTTACATTTCACTCCTGTTGTGAAAAAAACTTACCTTTTAATCTTCACAGCAGCTCCAGCTTCCTCCGGTCGTCGCAAGCCATTTCTGATGTCAGAAATGATGGACAGGTCATCCTCCAATCACAGCTTCCCCCCGGAGGAATCAGTGTCTGATTCAATGCCGTGATTGGAGGAAGCCGGATTCCTCATTTTAGACCCAGGAAGAGGCTTTGCAACGGGTGGAGGAAGCTGGAGCTGCTGTGAAGATTAAAAGGTAAGTTTTTTTTCACAACAGGAGTGAAATTAAAATTTTGATGAATTAAAGTGCCCCTGTTTTAAATCGAATTTTTAAAAACCTGGCACTTTAGCATCAACATTTACATTCACTTTAAGTAGCATAATATAATATTTTAATAATGCAAAGTATTAAATTGCACCCACCTGGCTTCTTCATAATACCACCCAGCTGCAGCTGGCAAAATTTTCATTAGAGAGCACTGTTTCTGTATGAACTTAAATATGATATTAATATATATTAGCTAGATTAAATGTAATTTCTACTTTGTTATTGCAGTATGTTACCCTACCTCCTGAGCGCTCTGGTTCTTGATAAATCCTTTAGCATAATAAATGTGTTCACAAGCATATTTTCCATGCATATGATCTTCACAGTTTTTATAGTGAAAAAAATAACATGCTCTCTCATTTTCTAGTTGCACAACAGGGTCATGCGACTTAATTTAACTAATTGGCTCAGTGGCAGTTTCTGCTCAGGACCAGCAGTGTTTGTTTTCAATTTAGGTCTGATAGGGCGAGATTACATATGCAGCATAAGTTTCAGCACAACTGCTAAAAACTGCGCTGCCCGTAAGTTCACCTCGCACAGTGGGGGGTAGTTATCAAGCCGTCAACCTCAAATACGCTGGAATTCCGCAGCGTATTTGTGGCGAGGCTGATTCGCCTTAGTTATCAAAGGCTCGAGACCGGCAAAAGTAGAATTTTGTGACGTAAGCTTCGATCCGCCGGACTCAGTCCGACACAGATCGATTCTTACGTCACTCCAGATGTTCCGCACACAAGTGCGGCACATTCTCACTACTTTTGCTAGCTATCAAAAAACTAGCAGGTACGCTCGGCACTTTTACGGCCCAGCGTACCTGGTTTTCAATCCGCCACCCCTGGAGGCGGCGGATCCCATAGGAATCAATGGGAGTCTGACCATAGCGAAAGTACAAGTTCGCTGCTGACAGACATCCCATTGATTTCTATGGGAGCTGTCTACACCTAACACCCTAACATGTACCCGAGTCTAAACACCACTAATCTGACCCCCCCTACACCGCCGCAACTAAATAAAGTTATTACCCCCTAAACCGCCGCTCCCGGAGCCCACCGCAAGCTGCTCTATACATATTAACCCCTAAACCGCCGCTCCCGGAGCCCACCGCAACTATAATAAATGTATTAACCCCTAAACCGCCGCTCCCTGAACCCGCCGCAACCTATATTAAATGTATTAACCCCTAATCTGCCCCCCCTACACCAGCGCCACCTATAATAAATTTATTAACCCCTATCCTGCCCCCCACTATGCCGCCGCCACTGTAATAAAATTATTAACCCCTAAACCTAAGTCTAACCCTAACCCTAACGCCCCCTAACTTAAATATTAATTAAATACATCTAAATAAATTAACTCTTATTAACTAAATGAATCCTATTTAAAACTAAATACTTACCTTTAAAATAAACCCTAATATAGCTACAATATAAATAATAATTATATTCTAGCTATCTTAGGATTTATTTTTATTTTACAGGTACCTTTCAATTTATTTTAACCATGTACAATAGCTATTAAATAGTTATTAACTATTTAATAGCTTACCTAGCTAAAATAAAGAGAAATGTACCTGTGAAATAAATCCTAACCTAAGTTACAATTACACCTAACACTACACTATACTTTAATAAATTATTCCTATTTAAAAATAAATACTTACCTGTAAAATAAACCCTAAGATAGCTACAATGTAATTAATACTTATATTATAGCTATCTTAGGATTTATATTTAGTTTACAGGTAACTTTGTATTTATTTTAGCTAGTTAGAATAGTTATTAAATAGTTATTAACTATTTAATAACTACCTAGCTAAAAGAAATACAAAATTACCTGTAAAATAAATCCTAACTTAAGTTACAATTAAACCTAATACTACACTATCATTAAATTAATTAAATAAACTACCTACAAATAACTACAATGAAATACAATTACATAAACTAACTAAAGTACAAAAAATAAAAAAAGCTAAGTTACAAAAAATAAAAAAATAAAGTTACAAAAAGTTAAAAATATTACAACAATTTTAAGCTACTTACACCTAATCTAAGCCCCCTAATAAAATAACAAACCCCCCAAAATAAAAAAAATCCCTACCCTATTCTAAATTACATAAATTTCAAAGCTCTTTTACCTTACCAGCCCTTAAAAGGGCCATTTGTGGGGGCATGCCCCAAAAAGTTCAGCTCTTTTGCCTGTAAAAGAAAAATACAACCCCCCCCAACATTAAAACCCACCACCCACATACCCCTAATCTAACCCAAACCCCCCTTACAAAAACCTAACACTAATCCCCTGAAGATCATCCTACCTTGAGTCGTCTTCACTCAGCCGAGCCACCGATGGAACTGAAGAGGACATCCGGAGCGGAAGAAGTTAATCCTCCAAGCGGCGCTGAAGAAATCTTCCATCCGATGAAGTCATCATCCAGGCGGCGCTGAAGAAGTCTTCGATCCGGCCGATGTCATCTTCAAAGAGGCGCTGAAGAGGTCTTCTATCCGGGCGAAGTCATCTTCCAAGCCGGGTCTTGAATCTTCCTTCCGCCGACGCGGAACCACCTTCTTCACCGACGGACTACGACGAATGACGGCTCCTTTAAGGGACGTCATCCAAGATGGCGTCCCCTCAATTCCGATTGGCTGATAGGATTCTATCAGCCAATCGGAATTAAGGTAGGAAAAATCTGATTGGCTGATGGAATCAGCCAATCAGATTGAGCTCGCATTCTATTGGCTGTTCCGATCAGCCAATAGAATGCGAGCTCAATCTGATTGGCTGATTGGATCAGCCAATCGGATTGAACTTGAATCTGATTGGCTGATTCCATCAGCCAATCAGATTTTTCCTACCTTAATTCCGATTGGCTGATAGAATCCTATCAGCCAATCGGAACTGAGGGGACGCCATCTTGGATGACGTCCCTTAAAGGAGCCGTCATTCGTCGTAGTCCGTCGGTGAAGAAGGTGGTTCCGCGTCAGCGGAAGGAAGATTCAAGACCCGGCTTGGAAGATGACTTCGCCCGGATAGAAGACCTCTTCAGCGCCTCTTTGAAGATGACATCGGCCGGATCGAAGACTTCTTCAGCGCCGCCTGGATGATGACTTCATCGGATGGAAGATTTCTTCAGCGCCGCTTGGAGGATTAACTTCTTCCGCTCCGGATGTCCTCTTCAGTTCCATCGGTGGCTCGGCTGAGTGAAGACGACTCAAGGTAGGATGATCTTCAGGGGATTAGTGTTAGGTTTTTGTAAGGGGGGTTTGGGTTAGATTAGGGGTATGTGGGTGGTGGGTTTTAATGTTGGGGGGGGGGGGTTGTATTTTTCTTTTACAGGCAAAAGAGCTGAACTTTTTGGGGCATGCCCCCACAAATGGCCCTTTTAAGGGCTGGTAAGGTAAAAGAGCTTTGAAATTTATGTAATTTAGAATAGGGTAGGGATTTTTTTTATTTTGGGGGGGTTTGTTATTTTATTAGGGGGCTTAGATTAGGTGTAAGTAGCTTAAAATTGTTGTAATATTTTGAACATGTTTGTAACTTAATTTTTTATTTTTTGTAACTTAGCTTTTTTTATTTTTTGTACTTTAGTTAGTTTATGTAATTGTATTTCATTGTAGTTATTTGTAGGTAGTTTATTTAGTTAATTTAATGATAGTGTAGTATTAGGTTTAATTGTAACTTAGGTTAGGATTTATTTTACAGGTAATTTTGTATTTCTTTTAGCTAGGTAGTTATTAAATAGTTAATAACTATTTAATAACTATTCTAACTAGCTAAAATAAATACAAAGTTACCTGTAAAATAAATATAAATCCTAAGATAGCTAGAATATAATTATTATTTATATTGTAGCTATCTTAGGGTTTATTTTACAGGTAAGTATTTAGTTTTAAATAGGAATAATTTATTAAAGTATAGTGTAGTGTTAGGTGTAATTGTAACTTAGGTTAGTTTTTATTTTACAGGTTAATTTCAGTTTATTTTAGCTAGGTAAGCTATTAAATAGTTAATAACTATTTAATAGTTATTGTACATGGTTAAAATAAATTGAAAGGTACCTGTAAAATAAATATAAATCCTAAGATAGCTAGAATATAATTATTATTTATATTGTAGCCATATTAGGGTTTATTTTATAAGTAAGTATTTAGTTTTAAATAGGATTCATTTAGTTAATAAGAGTTAATTTATTTAGATGTATTTAATTAATATTTAAGTTAGGGGGGCGTTATGGTTAGGGTTAGACTTAGGTTTAGGGGTTAATCATTTTATTACAGTGGCGGCGGCGTAGTGGGGGGCAGGATAGGGGTTAATAAATTTATTATAGGTTGCGGCGGGTTCATGGAGCGGCGGTTTAGGGGTTAAACTATTTATTTAGTTGCGGAGAGGTGCGGGATCAGCAGGATAGGGGTTAATAATTTTATAATAGAGGGCGACGGTATAGGGGGGGCAGGATAGGGGTTACTAGGTATAATGTAGGTGGCAGCGGTGTCCGGGAGCGGCGGTTTAGGGGTTAATACATTTATAAGACTTGCGGCGGGGTCTAGGAGCGGCGGTTTAGGGGTTAATACATTTATAAGACTTGCGGCGGGGTCTAGGAGCGGCGGTTTAGGGGTTAATACATTTATAAGACTTGCGGCGGGGTCTAGGAGCGGCGGTTTAGGGGTTAGTAACTTTATTTAGTTGCGGGGGCCTCCGGGGGCGCCGGTATAGGGGGTAGAACAGTGTAGTTTAGTGTGAGTGCTTAGTGACAGGCTAGCAATAAAGCTGGGAAAAAGCCGAAGGGCAGCGAGATCGGATGAGTGATAACTGTCACAGTCCGCTGCTCATCGCCCCGCGGCTTTTTGACAGCTTTATTTGATAACTTAGGCGAACGTATTCAAGGTCCGCGGCGGCGAAGGTAGGCGAGCTTAGGCGGACGTATTGGGCCGGCGAAGCCAGAAAAGTAGACGGCTTGATAACTACCCCCCATTGGCTGAATCACATATACGGCGCTGTCAGATCATAACCTGCCATAAGTCGGATAAACTGGCTATGTTCAGAAATGTGCGGAAATAGAGATTTCTGGAGTCGCCAGTGACTTACGGCAGTTTATGATTTGCCGGAGGGTAAGAAAAACACAAAAATATCTTACATTGCCCGTAAAAGTCTAACCCGCCTCCCAAAAATAAACCAGACATATGAAAACCCCTATATCCACCATCCCTCCACATCGCTACTAATAATAAAAGTATTAACCCCTAAACTGCTACCCCCCCACAACGCAATATCTCTAATTAAACTATTAACACCTAATCAGCCATCCCCCACATCACAATCTACCTAATAAATGTATTAACCCCTAATCCGCCATCACCCTCACATCGCAATCTACCAAATACATGTATTAACCCCTAATCCACCATCCCCCTACATCGCAATCTACCTAATAAATGTATTAACCCCTAACCCCATCCCCCCACAATGCAATATCGCTAATTAAACTATTAACCCCTAAATAGCCATCCCACACATCGCAATCTACCTAATAAATGTATTAACCCCTAATCCGCCATCACCCTCACATCACAATCTACCTAATAAATGTATTAACCCCTAATCCGCCATCACCCTCACATCACAATCTACCTAATAAATGTATTAACCCCTAATCCACCATCCCCCCACATCGTAATCTACCTAATAAATGTATTAACCCATAATCTGCCATCCCCCACATCGCAATCTACCTAATAAATGTATTAACCCCTAATCTGCCATCCCCCCACATCGCAATCTACCTAATAAATGTATTAACCCCTAATCCGCCATCCCCCCACATTGCAATCTACCTAATAAATGTATTAACCCCTAATCCACCATCCCCCCACATCGAAATCTACCTAATAAATGTATTAACCACTAATCTGCCATCCGGAGCGAAGGCGGTGTGGAACAAGACAGGTGGCCGTGGAGCAAGACAGGTGGCCGCGGAGCCATTCAGCGTGGAGTGTCCTTTTCATGCGATCGCCGCCGCACTGAAGCTTGAATGCAAGGTACCCGTTTTCTATTTGGGTTACCGTGCATTCCTATTGGCTGAAATATTCAAATCAGCCAATAGGATAAGAGCTACTGAAATCCTATAGACTGATTTGAACAGCCAATAGGAATGCAAGGTACCCCAAATATAAAATGGTACCTTGCATTCAATCTTCAGTGTGCGGCAACGATCGCATGAAGAGGATCCTCCATTCCTGTTCCACGGCCGCCTTCACTCTGGATGAAGAAAGAAGATGTCTCTACGCTGAATGAATATGGAGCCATCTGGAAGAAGACCTTCACCACCGGACTTCAGGAATGGTGAGTACCTATTTCGGGGTTAGACTTAGGCTTTTTTTTATTTTTGGGGGTGCTTTTTTTTTTAGATTAGGGATTTTTTTATTTTAATGGGCTGTAAAAGAGCTGATTGCCCTTTTAAGGGCAATGCCCATACAAATGCCCCTTTAGGGGCAATGGGTAGCATAGGCTTTTTTAGTGTTAGTTTTTTTTATTTTGGGGGGTTTGGTGGGTTGGGGGTTTTACTGTTAGAGGTTAATTTGTATTTTTTAGGTAAAAGAGCTGTTTAATTAAGGACAATGCTCTACAAAAGGCCCTTTTAAGGGCTATTGGTAGTTTAATGTTAGATTAGGGGGTGTTTTTATTTTGGGGGGGATTTTTATTTTTATAGGAGTATTATATTAGGTTTAAATTTTTTCTTTTGGATAATTTTTTTTTTTTTTTCTGTAATTATAGACTTTTTTATTTTTGGTAATATTATATATATATATTTTTTTATTGAATCTTAGTTTTTTTCTGTAATGTTAGGAATTTTTATTTTAATTTTAACTTAGTATTTTTTTATTTTATGTAATTGAGGTTAAGTTAGGTGGTGTTAGGTTAGGGGGGCTTAGTGATTAGATTAGTTATTTGCATTGTGGGGGTGGCGGTTTAGGGGTTAATAGTTTACTTAGGTTTATTGCATTGTGGGGGTTGGCAGTTTAGGGTTCAATTGTGTTATTAGGTTTATTGTGTTGTGGGGGTTGGCAATTTAGGGGTTAATAATGTAATTAGGTTTATTGTGTGGTGGAATAGGGGTTACTAGTTTACTTAGGTTTATTGCATTGTGGGGGATGGCGGATTAGGGGTTAATAACTTTATTAGGTACTTTGTGATGTGGGGGTTGGAGGATTTAGGGTTAATAGATTTTATTAGTTATTGCGGTAGGGGAATTGAGGTTGACACGTAGATATTGCGCATACGTTAGGTGTTAGTTAATACTTTCAGGGAGTTACGGTGCTCACATAGTCAGTGCAAGGCTTGCTGCGCCTGCCTATGTGTGGTGAGGTGAAAATGTAGTAAAATGTCTCCATTTTCGCTGCGTAAGTCCTTGCGCTGAATATGTGATACCTAATTGCGACGCAGGTTCTATGTCAGTTTATGGGAGTAAAAACTGCTGGCGACGGGTGAAATATACGCGCCACATTTATATGCGGCACCGTATATGTGATCACTCACTTCAACTAAAAACTGGCGTCGCCGGTTTTTGCGGGTGAACCGCATATGTAATCTCGCCCATATATGGCAATTTATATTAATAAAATAAAAAATCTACCTTGAGAGGGAGTTCATCTTGGGGGGTTCAGTACAGGTATGAACCTCTATTTCTGGCACTAACTAGATGCTTCCATTTTCTTATAGGAGCTTTCCAGTTAATAATGACAGCACATATAGACATTGTATATTGCTCCATCAAACCCGAAAGTATTAAAAAGAGATCTATACCTGGATCATTTCACTAACTCACACACCACTAGCACATTAATTTGACTAATTTCATTGGCATATTATCCTTAAGCATTTTTTTAAATATATTTCTATATTTTGTTATGGAAATCTCTCTGTAATATTTCAACATAGCATTTTATCTGACATACCTCACTACATTACTTTTAAACTGACACATGTAATATTTAGCATTTTAGAAAATTTTAAATTTCTAAATTCAGGGTATTTATCAGAGAACAGTCCTTTAACTACAAAAAGAAACAAATAAATGTGAAAAACAATTTAGTTGATTCATTCATGTGGATGTCGTTAAAACCATTATAGTTAAGAAAGGCTTCAAATGTAAAGTTTTACACTATTCAACTGCAATCCAGCAATGGCCTTATTAAATGATCCATGTGAAAGCTAATAACTATGTAATATTCACTTTTGTTTTTGACAATACCATTAAAAATGCATTTTAAAATAAGTATATTGTGTTTGTGATGTTGCTGGCTTGTAGCAGTAGCACTAGCTATTCCTTTAACTTTCTATTTTATAAACTATAAATTTCTATGCTATAAACTATTACTATAAAACAATTTATTTTGCCTCTGCATGTCTATAAAATAGCAATAGTCAATCCTCAAACTCATAAAAAAAACATCTTTAAATGTCTCTTTAATGATTAAGGAAACTGAAACTACTGTTTTGTGATGTAAGTGTTCTTCTTGGAATTCATTATTAACTCCGAAATATTGGAACAATTCCATAAAGCCTGAGAAATATGGAGATCACTTTGTGCTTGCAGCAATTAAACTAAAATACTTTAACACAGAAAAGCAAGAGATTACCAAATTTAGTCATGAAGATAAAAATTAAAATGATTATCATTAATGTTAAGATTTAACAGTATTAACTTGACCCTAAAGCTCTTATACACAAACAGACACACACGCACACACGCAAACATGTACACACATGCAAACACACACACATGCACAGACACAAACACACACACATGCATGCACACACAAACACATGCGCACACACACAAACATGCACACACACACATGCATGCATACGCACGCACGCACAAACACACACACGCGCACAGACACAAACACGCACACACATGCATGCACACACAAACACACATGCACAGACACAAACACACACACATGCATGCACACGCACACACGCACAAACACGCACACACACACAGGCACAGACAAAAAAAAGGGGAAAAAAAACACACATGCATGCATGCACACACAAACACGCACACACATGCATGCACACGCACACACACACAAACACATGTATGCACACACACACACGTGCGCACACGTATACACATATGCATGCACACACGTACACACACATACATGCACACACATACATACATATTAGGCAGATTTAAAATGGTATTTTAGTGAATGTTCAATCTGCTAGGGTTGCTTTTTACAATTACTTTGCACCACATTCATCACATACCCTCACATACCATAATTTAATCATTCATTAACCATTACTCGCACCATATTTCATATGTTGATTATTCATCTGACTTTGTTAATTTCTTGGGATGTCAGCACTTCTTTTAGGCTCAACAAAGAAACAAATAACTTTAATTGAGAAGTCAAAATTAAACTATGCAGGCAGAGAACGCAATTTTATTAAAACTTTACTTCTATTATCAAATTTGCTTAGTTCACATGGTATCCTATGTTGAAGAGTAAACCGAGGAATGCTCATAGGAGCTCAAGAGCATGCACGTGCCTTTAGCACACTTTAGAAGTAGTGTTTGCAAGAATGTTTGAAGCAGTATTATACCTTGTTGCTTCTAAAGGGACATTAAACACTATGGGCTAGATAACAAGTGTAGCGCAATCGTTTGCACATGAGCGATAAGGGGTTTATCGCGAGCGTTTGCGCTTATTGGGCTTACCACTCGTATTACAAGTTGAGCATAAACGCGATCGCATGAGAGCAATCGCGATTTATGCTAGAATCATACTGTGACTTCAGAACTCTGGTTATCTGTTTTGCAAAAATAAAAAGTTGCACAAAACACATAAAAAATACATTACAAAAGTAAAGTTACACTGTCTAATAAAACAAATTTAAAAAAAATATTTCACACAAAAGTTATAAGGGCTCAAATATATACAGACATATATATATATAGATAGATCTCTAGGGGCCATTTATCAATGTCTGGCAGACATCTTTGAATGCAGACAGCATACGCTGTCGACATTTAATATTGCACAAGCAGTTCTAGTGAACTGCTTGTGCAATGCCACCCCCTGCAGATTGGCAGCTAGCAGGGGGTGTCAATCAACCCGATAGTACACGATTGGGCGGATTGATGTCCGCCGCCTCAGAGGAGGCGTATAAGTTAAGGAGCAGCGGTCTTAAGACCGCAGCTTCTTAACTCCTGTTTCCGGGGAGCCTGAAAACTTGCACGGAAACAGCAGCATAAGGGCACATTCGGCCCTTAATAAATCGGCCCCCTAGTATGAAGTAGAAATTCCTATCAAAATTTAATTTACATTAGAGCGATCAGATATTCTACTGCAGAGATTCTATTTGGTTTTAGAAAGGTCATGTGATGCAATTCCGTCACACGCCGAAATTTATTTTTGAAATAAAAGCCGGGACTGCGATAATGCCTACTACCTCTAAAGAAGAAATAATATGTAAACTTTGAAACGCGTAAGGTTTAAGGCAGTGGCGTATTTAGGTTTTGAGCTGCCCTTGGCACTCAAAATTCTGCTGCCCCCACCCCCCAAGGATTTAGGCCTTTTTTTCCCCTTAATATTTTTTTTGGTCAGTGTGTAAAATGTTTTTTCATAACAATTCAAAAGAAAATGGGCTAGCAAAACACTTGCATACAGGTGGGTTAAATTGCATGCATCTCATACCATTTTCTCCCTGAGAGAAGGGAGAGAAAAGAAGGGGAGGGGAGAAAGGGGAGGGAAAGGAAAGAAGGAAGGGAGAGAGAGAGAGAGAGAGAGAGAGAGAGAGAGAGAGAGAAGAGAAAAGTGGGGAGGGAGAGGAGAAAAGGGTGAGGGAAAGAAGGGAGGGAAAGAAAGGAATCAAAGAAGGGAGCAAGGGAAGGAATTGAGAGAAAGAAGGGAGGGAGTTGAGGGAAGGAGGGAGTAAAGGGAGGGAGTGAGTTGAGGGAGGAAGGGAGTTGAGGGAGAAAGGGAAAGAAGAGAAAAAAGAGGAAAGAAGATTACACTTTGAAACAATCACTGCCCTTTATATGCAACAACATACAGTAACTACCATAATTTAAGTAATAAACCGTTTTAAGTGTCTGTTTACTATTTACTCCGTGGGTTCATGAATGCAGAGAAAGCTATCTATTAGAGTTTATTATTACACATCACAAGCTGATCTAAGCAGTGCACAGATGCATCCAGTCTGTTAGTTACTAAGACCTGCAATAAGCACTGCGCTCGCAGACCCACCACAACTGACAAGGGGAAGCAGCATATTGGCACAAGGTCTTCTCCTCCAGCCTCACCTTGTAAGCATATCCCCGGGCAAGTTTCTCACCAAGAACGCTTCCACTGCAAAAATGCAGACGGCTCTAAATAAAGCAACGGTTTAAAGGAGCACTGCCTGTGAAGACCGACCTTAATCAGCGCATGTGCCTTGTCTTCTCTGTAAAAGCCTGCACTTTGTCACTCACTGTACTGTGTGCTGGCTTTTAGAGAGAGGATAGGGAAGATGTGCTGCAGCTCCCAAATCTGCTGCCCTAGGCACTGGTCTTGTTGGCCTAGGCCATAATACATCCCTGGTTTAAGGTTTGGAACCAGTAGGTGGTTTTGTGATCCTGGAGCTGTTCTTGTTTTAGCACTCGGTTTTACTATTTTTGTATTTTATGGTCTAGTATTGATAACTTTGTATATAAGATTCCAACATTGTATCCGCTTGTCAGCAATTTGAAACAGTAATTGCAAGGCACAAAACATCGCTGTTTTACGCTGTGATACTTACCTCATAATGGATTGAGGTTATACTGTGTGAGTTTTTAGTAGAGTTTTTAGTAGAAAATTGTGGGAATAAATGTTTTATCTTTTACGGAATCACACTATGGGAGTTTGCTTTATTTTTCCCTCACACCCCACGGAACAGAGCTAAAATTGAGCCACTACCCTAAGGAACGCCACAAAGACAGGATCAAAAGAGTGGACCTGAGTGCCTGAGTTTTATGACAGAACGTTTACCTTACCTCATTGGATTGAGGTTTAGTCCGGTAAGCTGATTAGCTTTCTTTCTGCACTGAAATACTTTACCCTGATCACAGTGGAGTGGTGAGATCGGATTGGGACTGCATTTATAATGAACATATACTTTCTCATAAACTGTAACTCTGTGTGCTTTGTTGTGATTTTCTTTTGGTATAATATATTTTGTAACAGTTTAAGGGATACGCTGTATCATCTACAGCTGCATGAGGTTTAGAGGATCGAGAAGAGCATCAGATTTTGAGTGCTTGTATTTACATTTCATTTGCCATATATGTATATATATATATATATATATATATATATATATATATTTATCAAACCTTTTTAAGAGAGATAGAATTATGAATTTCGACAAATATCATAAAGAAAGTAAGGGATATCAGCACTCTTTTGTTGAGAAAAAGTCATATAAATTTATTTATTTCAGAAAAAGATCCAACAAGCAGCGGACCTCTGTCCCATCAATGAGCAGAAACCTGCACATAATGAAAACACATTTAAAATAAATGCCTAGCACATAATATTGACTGGCCAGTCTAATCTAATGTTAACTCAAACAGATAAAGTACCTCATATAGCAAACAGCTATATAGAGAAAATGCAAAAACGTCTGCTCCTAAGATAGCAATAAAATGAAAGCAGTAATATGTAAATACATAGTAGCAGATTAACACAGGTATCTCTATAGCATAATCGCATAAAACAACAACATACAGCTGCCGCTGACATACTCAGCTTGGTTAGCAAGATATAGCAGTCCCATAGATATATAGCAAGAGTTAACTGAAAGTCTGTTTGAACTTCTCTTGCTAGCTTAGCAGATATCTGCACTCATATAGCACCATTGTAGAAACAAACATGTCCCGTATTAGTGAAACAGCAAACAAATATCTTCAGTATTTCTTTCCATATTGCTCTCAACTTAAAAGTTACTGGCAGGTTGATATACTGTAAAAATCATATATTTTAGGTTACCGTTTCTTCAGGTGAGTCCCCTGTTATATCTCCCGGTATACATACACTGTGCTTAGTCCAGCGCTACTCCGCCTCTTCAAGGCTGTATGTCTTCTTCCAGGGCAGGCTACACAAAGCAGAGGTACTCACATCCAGGCTGTGAGCGGTTGCATCCAGTCCCTTTATCTTTCACTCGTGCATATTCTCATACACAGGCAGGGATCTTTTCGGGTCCAGCAAACAAACGGCTCACTTTTCCTCCGCCATCTCTGGGGCTCTCAGGTGTGCGCTGCGTACAATCAAGCGCTGACTCACGCTTGTGAACAGGTGTTATCTTTCGCTGCTTCAGGTGCTTTATTATCTTGGTTCAAAGCAATCTGTGGGATTCCTCATGTCAATGGTCAATCTGTGTGGCATCACAGGGAGCATGCCTACGTACGTTTCACCCCTATATTGCTCCAAACATATCGGGGCTTCATCAGGGCTGATTTGTTCAGGCTTAGGTGCTTCCTTTAATACCCAGAACTCCTCCTCTATTCATTACATCATAGTAGAAGAGGCATACCTAGAACATTTTCGTGATCACAGGTACCGTAATACCTGATCTAGATAGGATTATGGTATATACATAATTGTACCCTTCAATGTATCATCAAAACGCACAGGATAGGACAAACACCATGCCAGATTTTATTATTTTCTAGTTCTTAATATACCTAGAGAAATGAAGCGAACTCCAACCTCTCATTTAAACCTCTAGGGTATCTAGTTTTTAGCATATAGATCCAACGAGTCTCTTTCTGTAATAACATTGTATCATTATCACCACCTCTATTATTCACAATACCCTTATCAATCCCCATTATTTTTAGCTGCGATGCATCAGATTGATGGCACTGTGGGAAATGTCTAGCTATGGTAGTGTCTCTATTGTGTGAGATGTCATCTCTATGTTCTTGAATTCGATCTTTCAAAAACCTTTTCGTTTTTCCTACATAGAATTTGGGGCAGGAGCAGTGTATTAAATACACTACACCCACTGAGTTACAGTTAAAGAAATATTTAACCTCATATTCTCTACTGTTACCTGCTGAAAACTTTTTTGCTTTTTCCATGAAGGGGCAGTAAACACATTGGCCACAAGGGTAATTACCTTTCACCCCTCTGTCCTTTCTCAGCCAATCTGCACTTGATGGACTTCTATTGTACATACTTTTCACTAGATGGTCTTTTAAGTTTGGTGATTTTCGTGCTACCATCTGGGGGAAATTCCCCACCTTATCTTTGATTTTATCTTCATATGTTAGAAGATGCCAGTGTTTTTGCAGAATTGACTGGATGGTTTACCATTGGCAATTATAGTTTGAAACAAATCTTATATTCTCCTTTTGGTTTATTTTATCCTTGCTTCTATAGAGCACCTCGTCTCTATCCAATTTTTCAACTTTAGATATAGCTCTATTGACAACTTTTTTTGAATACCCTCTGTCTAGAAATCTATTTTTCATCAGATCAGCATGTTTTTTATATTTCCTTTTGGAAGAACAATTTCGTTTCAATCTAAGAAATTGTCCAAAAGGAATGCCTCTTTTAAGGTGTTCAGGATGGCTGCTTTGAGCCTGTAGAATGCTATTGGTCGCTGTCTGCTTCCTATAGTTTTCTGTTACTATTGAGTCACCTTCTTTACTTATCAAGATATCCAAAAAGGAAAGACTATTTTTATCAATTTGATGAGTTAACAAAATATTTTTGTCATTTTTGTTCAAATCCATGATAAAAGTTTCTAACACATTCAAGGGTCCATCCCATAAGAGGAGAACGTCATCCACATAGCGAATCCAAAGGATGACGCTCTCCTCAAAGATGCTACTATATTTCTCATAGATTTCCATTTCCCATGCTCCTAGATGCAAGCAAGCATAGGTGGGGGCACATACCGCCCCCATTGCCGTACCTCTTTTTTGTCTGTACATAATGTTGTCAAAGACAAACATATTATTTTCTAGGATGAACCTAAGCAGGGATACTACAAATACTGTATGGTGTCTATATTTAGGACCCCTTGAAACTAAGTAGTGTTCAACTGCTTTCAAACCCTCTTTGTGGGGGATAGATGAATATAAACCCTCCACATCGAGGGATACTAAGAGAGTTTCTGTACTGACTTTTATTCCATCCAGTTTTTTGAGAAGATCCCCTGTGTCCTTAATATAGGATGGCAAAGTGGTTAGAAAGGGACTCAAGAAATGATCAACATAGTTACCTATGTTTTCTGTGATACTGACAAATCCTGCTACAATTGGACGCCCTGGTGGGCACTGTAAACTTTTGTGAAGTTTCGGTATCACATAAAACACAGGCAAAATTGGGTATTGTTGATAAAGAAAAGAAAATTCTTTGAATGTTACTATTCCTTTCTGTTTTGCATCATAAAGTAATCGATAGAGACTATTTTGTACCTCTTTTAAGGGGTTCCCTCCAAGGTTCTCATATTGGTCCCCAACACTCAATTGTCGTTTGACTTCTCTAACATACATGGATTCATCCATTATGACGAGATTGCCGCCCTTATCCACAGGCTTGATCACAATGTTGGGGGCCAACATGAGATCCCTGAGAGCCTTTCTTTCACTTCTGGTTAAGTTATCATTAATTATCATATTTTCTGGCAACTTTTCAATGTCTTTTTCTACCAATTTGAGAAAAAGATTTACTGAAGGTACTGAGGCTAGAGAGGGCATATAGCTTGATTTTGGTTTAAAGTCTGTTGTGATAAGGGGATCATTATGTTCAGCCTTACTTGATTCATTCTCTTCTAAAAGGCAGTTTAATGTATCTAGAGAAGATAGATCACTTGTTGTTAAAGTTTTATTTTTAGAACTTCCTTTGTCCATTGTTTGGGACAGAACTATTTTTCTAGCAAATAAATTTAGATCCTTCGTAACTTCAAATTTGTTCAACTTTGCTACAGGGCTAAAGGACAGACCTTTTTTCAAAAGACTTATGTGTGCAAGATTTAGTGGAAACTTCGAAAGATTTACTATTTGCATCTCATCTGTATTATGAGTTTCTAGTAGTCCCTGAACCTGCCTCTCCTCGATCTTCCCCTTTCCAAAGATCTCTCCTGATTGTAATAATCCCTTCTCCCTCTTGTCTGCCTCATTGGATATCTCCTCTCTCTTGTAGATGAATTGCTTTGACCTCTTCCTCTTTCTCCCGCCCCTTCTTCTTTATCTTTTAAGTAGGGGCCTGTGGGTTTTTTGATACATTGTCAGCCTCTACATCAGAGGCATCTGTGCCTGAATCATATGATTCTTTTTGAGATTTGTATACATAAACCCTATCCTTCCTATAGTCCTCCTGGTCTCTTAATAATTTTCGACACTTTCTTAGCTTTATATCTGCCTGTAACCTAGATAAACTATTTTTTGTCTCCTCATTTAGTTTCTCAAAGTTTTTGTCCTTTTCAAATAAATTTACATTTGCCAAAGCTAGATCCGCTTCAATTTTTACCTTCTCTAATCTTTTGTCATTTCTAGATATCATCATACCCATTAGATCTAATGAAAGTGTGGATAGCTTCCCATTCCATTCTGTTAGGAATGCATCCCCTTCCTCATCTTCCTTAGTTCTTGCACCAGGATCCAATAAAAGGCGTAGGCCTCTGGGTATAATTTTATTTTTTACATAGTTGTTCAAACTTGAATTTTCTGCTCTGATCTTTATTTGTCTATTTAGGCTTTGTCTATATTTTTTAAAAGATGAAAATACATGTATTTTCATCTTTTAAAAAATACAGATCCTGGTGCAAGAACTAAGGAAGACGAGGAAGGGGATGCATTCCTAACAGAATGGAATGGGAAGCTATCCACACTTTCATTAGATCTAATGGGTATGATGATATCTAGAAATGACAAAAGATTAGAAAAGGTAAAAATTGAAGCGGATTTAGCTTTGGCAAATGTAAATTTATTTGTAAAGGACAAAAACTTTGAGAAACTAAATGAGGAGACAAAAAATAGTATATCTAGGTTACAGGCAGATATAAAGCTAAGAAAGTGTCGAAAATTATTAAGAGACCAGGAGGACTATAGGAAGGATAGGGTTTATGTATACAAATCTCAAAAAGAATCATATGATTCAGGCACAAATGCCTCTGATGTAGAGGCTGACAATGTATCAAAAAACCCACCAGGCCCCTACTTAAAAGATGGAGAAGAAGGGGCGGGAGAAAGAGGAAGAGGTCAAAGCAATTCATCTACAAGAGAGAGGAGATATCCAATGAGGCAGACAAGAGGGAGAAGGGATTATTACAATCAGGAGAGATCTTTGGAAAGGGGAAGATCGAGGAGAGGCATGTTCAGGGACTACTAGAAATTCATAATACAGATGAGATGCAAATAGTAAATCTTTTGAAGTTTCCACTAAATCTTGCACACATAAGTCTTTTGAAAAAAGGTCTGTCCTTTAGCCCTGTAGCAAAGTTGAACAAATTTGAAGTTACGAAGGATCTAAATTTATTTGCTAGAAAAATAGTTCTGTCCCAAACAATGGACAAAGGAAGTTCTAAAAATAAAACTTTAACAACAAGTGATCTAGCTTCTCTAGATACATTAAACTGCCTTTTAGAAGAGAATGAATCAAGTAAGGCTGAACATAATGATCCCCTTATCACAACAGACTTTAAACCAAAATCAAGCTATATGCCCTCTCTAGCCTCAGTACCTTCAGTAAATCTTTTTCTCAAATTGGTAGAAAAAGACATTGAAAAGTTGCCAGAAAATATGATAATTAATGATAACTTAACCAGAAGTGAAAGAAAGGCTCTCAGGGATCTCATGTTGGCCCCCAACATTGTGATCAAGCCTGCGGATAAGGGCGGCAATCTCGTCATAATGGATGAATCCATGTACGTTAGAGAAGTCAAACGACAATTGAGTGTTGGGGACCAATATGAGAAACTTGGAGGGAACCCCTTAAAAGAGGTACAAAATAGTCTCTATCGGTTACTTTATGATGCGAAACAGAAAGGAATAGTAACATTCAAAGAATTTTCTTTTCTTTATCAACAATACCCAATTTTGCCTGTGTTTTATGTGATACCGAAACTTCACAAAAGTTTACAGTGCCCTCCAGGGCGTCCAATTGTAGCAGGATTTGGCAGTATCACAGAAAACATAGGTAACTATGTTGATCATTTCTTGAGATCCTTTCTAGCCACTTTGCCATCCTATATTAAGGACACAGGGGATCTTCTCAAAAAACTGGATGGAATAAAAGTCAGTACAGAAACTCTCTTAGTATCCCTCGATGTGGAGGGTTTATATTCATCTATCCCCCACAAAGAGGGTTTGAAAGCAGTTGAACACTACTTAGATTCAAGGGGTCCTAAATATAGACACCATACAGTATTTGTAGTATCCCTGCTTAGGTTCATCCTAGAAAATAATATGTTTGTCTTTGACAACATTATGTACAGACAAAAAAGAGGTACGGCAATGGGGGCGGTATGTGCCCCCACCTATGCTTGCTTGCATCTAGGAGCATGGGAAATGGAAATCTATGAGAAATATAGTAGCATCTTTGAAGAGAGCGTCGTCCTTTGGATTCGCTATGTGGATGATGTTCTCCTCTTATGGGATGGACCCTTGAATGTGTTAGAAACTTTTATCATGGATTTGAACAAAAATGACAAAAATATTTTGTTAACTCATCAAATTGATAAAAATAGTCTTTCCTTTTTGGATATCTTGATAAGTAAAGAAGGTGACTCAATAGTAACAGAAAACTATAGGAAGCAGACAGCGACCAATAGCATTCTACAGGCACAAAGCAGCCATCCTGAACACCTTAAAAGAGGCATTCCTTTTGGACAATTTCTTAGATTGAAACGAAATTGTTCTTCCAAAAGGAAATATAAAAAACATGCTGATCTGATGAAAAATAGATTTCTAGACAGAGGGTACTCAAAAAAAGTTGTCAATAGAGCTATATCTAAAGTTGAAAAATTGGATAGAGACGAGGTGCTCTATAGAAGCAAGGATAAAATAAACCAAAAGGAGAATATAAGATTTGTTTCAAACTATAATTGCCAATGGGAAACCATCCAGTCAATTCTGCAAAAACACTGGCATCTTCTAACATATGAAGATCAAATCAAAGATAAGGTGGGGAATTTCCCCCAGATGGAAGCACGAAAATCACCAAACTTAAAAGACCATCTAGTGAAAAGTATGTACAATAGAAGTCCATCAAGTGCAGATTGGCTGAGAAAGGACAGAGGGGTGAAAGGTAATTACCCTTGTGGCCAATGTGTTTACTGCCCCTTCATGGAAAAGGCAAAAAAGTTTTCAGCAGGTAACAGTAGAGAATATGAGGTTAAATATTTCTTTAACTGTAACTCAGTGGGTGTAGTGTATTTAATACACTGTTCCTGCCCCAAATTCTATGTAGGAAAAACGAAAAGGTTGTTGAAAGATCGAATTCAAGAACATAGAGATGACATCTCACACAATAGAGACACTACCATAGCTAGACATTTCACACAGTGCCATCAATCTGATGCATCGCAGCTAAAAATAATGGGGATTGATAAGGGTATTGTGAATAATAGAGGTGGTGATAATGATACAATGTTATTACAGAAAGAGACTTGTTGGATCTATATGCTAAAAACTAGATACCCTAGAGGTTTAAATGAGAGGTTGGAGTTCGCTTCATTTCTCTAGGTATATTAAGAACTAGAAAATAATAAAATCTGGCATGGTGTTTGTCCTATCCTGTGCGTTTTGATGATACATTGAAGGGTACAATTATGTATATACCATAATCCTATCTAGATCAGGTATTACGGTACCTGTGATCACGAAAATGTTCTAGGTATGCCTCTTCTACTATGATGTAATGAATAGAGGAGGAGTTTTGGGTATTAAAGGAAGCAACTAAGCCTGAACAAATCAGCCCTGATGAAGCCCCGATATGTTTGGAGCAATATAGGGGTGAAACGTACGTAGGCATGCTCCCTGTGATGCCACACAGATTGACCATTGGCATGAGGAATCCCACAGATTGCTTTGCACCAAGATAATAAAGCACCTGAAGCAGCGAAAGACAAGACCTATTCACAAGCGTGAGTCAGCGCTTGATTGTACGCAGTGCAAAAGTGAGCCGTTTGCTGAACCCGAAAAGATCCCTGCCTGTGTATGAGAATATGCACGAGTGAAAGATAAAGGGACTGGATGCAACCGCTAACAGCCTGGATGTGAGCACCTCTGCTTTGTGTAGCCTGCCCTGGATGAAGACATACAGCCTTGAAGAGGCGGAGTAGCGCTGGACTAAGCGCAGTGTATGTATACCGGGAGATATAACAGGGGACTCACCTGAAGAAACGGTAACCTAAAATATATGATTTTTACAGTATATCAACCTGCCAGTAACTTTTAAGTTGAGAGCAATATGGAAAGAAATACTGAAGATATTTGTTTGCTGTTTCACTAATATGGGACATGTTTGTTTCTACAATGGTGCTATATGTGTGCAGATATCTGCTAAGCTAGCAAGGGAAGTTCAAATAGACTTTCACAGTTAACTCTTGCTATATATCTATGGGACTGCTATATCTTGCTAACCAAGCTGAGAAAGTCAGCGGCAGCTGTATGTTGTTGTTTTATGCGATTATGCTATAGAGATATCTGTGTAAATCTGCTACTATGTATTTACATATTACTGCTTTCATTTTATTGCTATCTTAGGAGCAGACGTTATTGCATTTTCTCTATATAGCTGTCTGCTATATGAGGTACTTTATCTGTTTGAGTTAACATTAGATTAGACTGGCCAGTCAATATTATGTGCTAGGCATTTATTTTAAATGTGTTCTTATTATGTGCAGGTTTCTGCTCATTGATGGGACAGAGGTCCGCTGCTTGTTGGATCTTTTTCTGAAATAAATAAATTTATATGACTTTTTCTCAACAAAAGAGTGCTGATATCCCTTACTTTCTTTATGATATTTGTCGAAATTCATAACTCTATCTCTCTTAAAAAGGTTTGATAAATCTAAATTTATAAGGGTCTGCACCAATTGATGTGACTACATCGAATTATTTATACTATTGTAAACAAAAGTGTATATATATTATCTCTCCCCTCCTATTCTTATATTTGTATGTATATATATATATATATATATATATATATATATATATATATATATATATATATGTGTGTGTGTGTGTGTGTGTGTGTGCGTATGTGCATTGGAGCCCTTTGCCGTTAAGTATATAAAAACATGTAAAAACAAATATATGCAATATTCATATTTTATAAAGTTTTTAACTATGCATTTACTGTGAATATTTCACATTCCAATGTTCTGCATCCTATCTGTATATATCTATACCTATATTTAATCATCTATATATATAGCTATAAAGAACATTTTCATGTCCGGTTAGCGCAACTGATAATATGTGATCGTGTTTGCGTGAGAGTGGGGTGTTCTTACTTTTACAGCTAAAGCGAAAACAATTTACTTTCAACTTGTAATACGAGCACAACCCAACAAGCGCAAAAATCTTAATTCTAGTGGAGTTAGAGCTCTAGTGGAAGCGCAAAATACCGCTCCAGTTATCTGGCCCTAAATAAATGCTAGATAGAATGATGCATTCAAAGAAAATATTAGTCTATGAATGACATGTAGATGTATTATTTAAAGTTTCATTAGTTGTTTAAATAGTGACAAAAAAGTGTTTTAGTGTCTATAAAACAATGGGAGCTGCCATGTTGTAACTTAGGTTACCTTCTCTGCTGTGGCGAATAAGGGACAGTTTTAAATAGGTTAATAGAGTGAACAGCCAATGGCTGTGTGGAATATAACAGTGTTCTGCACTTCCATTTCAAACAGGAACTGAAAAGCTCACAATTTCAGAATGAAATTACAGAAAAAGGGGACAAAAAATAATGACATTATATTGCAGAATTTTTTTATATATATGATTTATCATTTTATATTACCATCTCAAAGTGTTTAATGTCCCCTTAAGCATTTTTGAGCCTTCCTAAATTTACTTTTCAACAGAAGTTACTATGAGAACAAAGCAAATTTGATCATTTTAATAAAATCAATTGTTAAGTTGTTTAAAATTGCATGTTCTCTCTTAATCATGAAAGTTTACTTTTGATTATACATAGTTAAAGTTAGCTCCAGATCAGCAATTTACTACTGAGAGCTAGCTGAACACTATGGTGAGCCAATGGCAAAATATAAATAAGTGTAGCCACCAATCACCAGCTAGTTCCCAGTAGTGTATAATATGTATTAAAAAAATCAACAAAGGATATCAAGAGATCAAAGTAAATTTGAAAATAGAAGTGAAATTAAAAGTGTCTTAAAATGACATGCTCTTTATGAATCATGCAAGTTTCATTTTGATTTTCCTAACTTTTCCTATCCCTTTAATTATACATTCAGCCATTTTGCAGCGCAGTGTCATCATTGTAGGAGTTCTCAGGGACAAGCTTTGCATTATCTTTTACCTCTAAATAAGGTAATTGTCAGATTTTGTATAAAACTTGTGGCCTGTCTTCTTGAGTACAAGGGCCTCTCATCTCAAATATTTCTGGCTGCCAATATGAATCTAGTGAAGCGAACGTTTCAGTACCACCTGTCAGAATGCAGTTATTAATTATAAGTACAGTAATGCTAGTCGCTGGTGTACACTTACACAATGCAGACACCAAAGCCATTAAAAGTAACAAAATACAGACTATGGTATTAAGTATGACATTTTAAATTAGATCAAACCAAGGAAAGAGAAAACTATACAGGCATAAACATTTAATCTTCTAACAATAATAATACATAGATGTTAAAGGGACAGGAAAGTCAAATTTAAACTTGCATGATTTAGATAGAGCATGTTATTTTAAGACACTTTGAAATTGACTTCTATTTTCAAATGTGCTTAGTTTTTTTGGTATCCCTTGTTGAAAATAAAAATGCACATAGCCTACACTAGTGGGAGCTAGCTGCTGATTGGTGCCTGCACACATTTGTCTCTTGTGATTGGCTAACTAGATCTGTTCAGCTAGCTACCAGTAGTGTAATGATGTTCCTTCAGCAAAGGATAACAAGAGAATAAAGCATATTTGATAATAGAAGTACATTGGAAAGTTGTTTAAAAGTGTATGTTCTATCCAAATCATGAAAGAAAATGTGGGAGTTTCCTGTCCCTTTAAGGAATTAAATATATCTGCTATGGGGGTGAGGGGATGCTAAGGTTTAAAAAGAGTATGGAAAATAGATTTTATGTAATTGACAATGTTAGTCAGAAAATAAACTATACTAAACCACTACTATTTTCTGCTAAACTGCTCCCATAAAGCATGTGATGTTTTTGTTTTATTTATAAACAAGTACATACTGTACATTATACACTTTTCTTCTCTCATCATATAATTAATGCAATTTTCTTCTTCTAGGGAGTTTAGAACAAAAAATACATGTAGTTATTATTAGTAGTAGTAGTAGCAGTTGATTTTCTGGCAATAACGTCCAATTAATGTCCATTATTAGGTTAAGAATGGCAGATTATATAATGATTATATATTTATAAATATGTGTTAACAAAATATATCATATTGTGTTTTAAATAAAAGAAAAAAATATATATTTTAAATATTTATATTTTTGTTATTACTAAAATTATCATCATTTTTTCCTATTCTCAGGGAAATCTAGTCTGGTCCTTTTGTAGTGACTGAGGTAGTGTTGCTAGGCAACATTCTCTGATGTGCAACAAAACCTCCTAAAACCTACAGGCCTCAGCCCTATAATAATTAACTACACTTTGGTGACTTGCAGGTAGCAAATCATCAGCATTGCCCTGCATTTCCTTTAGGATCTGGCCATTAGTGTTACAGCAATTTCTTGTGCAGTGGTTCTGTTGAAACAACCTGCATAGAATATAGGCTTAATTTGTTTAGAACACATTTATACCAGTTGCTTTTAGTTATATATAAAATGTGCATGTCATTTTAATCTAATCATACCACTGTTAGGCATTTGAACTGTGATGATCTTAATAAACAATATTTTTTTTTAGAACTTTAACAGTATATAATTTATTCCCATTTTTTTCAAGGATGTATTTTTTTCTGATAACAGATTATGCAATGCTGCAATTAAAAAATAACGCTATGGATATTTATCAAAACAATATTATATCATAATAACTTTCACATAGTAATTACAGAATCTGTCACACAACCAAAGAGCGGTTTCCCTCTGCTCCCTTTAGGTCCTCGGCATAGTGTTTTTAGCCATCCTTGCTCGAGCAGCAAGGAATGTGAATCATGTAGAGGGATAAGTATGTTAGACAAGTTTAAACACTGCTAGATATCAGTGCAGTAGGCGCGTGCTTTGTCATCTATATATTCCTGGTACATAAATTATATTCACAGACCGTACCATAAAACTCACAGTTCCTATCATACAGCGCAAGTAGAAAAAAGTCATGTGCAGGAATATTATTACCTCATTGTAATTATTATAGATTAGTAATTTAGCCATAATACAGTTTGCAGATTGCTCCCTTACATACAAAGGCGGAGTTTTCTCACCAAGGACAGATGCGAGAGTTGTGATATATCTGCCTCACATAAAGAGCATAAAAATAGTCTATAACACAAATATAGTAATGGGGCAGTAAAATTAAACTTCCATGATTCAGGCAGACCATACAATTTTAATCAACTTTCAAATTTACTTCTATTATCAAATTAACTTATTTCTCTAGGTAGGCTCAATGCACTACTGGGAGCTAGCTGTTGATTGGTGACTGCACATATATGTCTCTTGTCATTAGCTCATTGGATGTGTTCAGTTTGCTCCCAGTAGTGCACAAAGGATACCAAGGGAACTAAGCAAATTTGATAACAGAAGTAAATTGGAAGATTATTTAAAATTGTTCTGTCTGAATCATGAAAGAAAAGATTCGGCTAGATTACGAGTTTTTGTCGGTAATGGTGTGCGGTGTTAACGAGCATTTTTTTCTCAACGCTCACTTAAAACAACGCTGGTATTACAGGTTTTTTTAAACCCGGCGTTAGCTGCAAAAAAGTGAGCGGAGAGCAAAATTTAGCTCCACATCTCACCTCAATACCAATCGGTACTGGAATTAAGGTAGAAAAAATCCTATTGGCTGATCCAATCAGCCAATAGGATTGAGCTCGCATTCTATTGGCTGATTGGATCAGCCAATAGGATTGAACTTCAATCCTATTGGCTGATTGCATCAGCCAATAGGATTTTTTTCTACCTTAATTCCGATTGGCTGATAGAATTCTATCAGCCAATCGGAATTGAAGGGATGCCATCTTGGATGACGTCACTTAAAGGTACCGTCATTTAGTGTTAGTCGTAGGTGATCTTCAAGGGGTTAGTGTTAGGTTTTATTAAGGGGGGATTGGGTGGGTTTTAGAGTAGGGTTGGGTGTGTGGGTGGTGGGTTTTAATGTTGGGCGGGTATTGTATTTTTTTTTTACTAGTAAAAGAGCTATTTGTAATTTAGTATAGGGTAGGGATTTTTATTATTTTGGAGGGCTTTTTTATTAGGGGGATTAGATTAGGTGTAATTAGTTTAAAATTCTTGTAATTATTTTATTATTTTCTGTAATTTAGTGTTTGTTTGTTTTTGTACTTTAGTTTATTTAATTTAATTGTAATTAATTGTAGTTAATTTAGGTAATTGATTTAATTATAGTGTAGTGTTAGGTGTAATTGTAACTTAGCTTAGGGTTTATTTTACAGGTAAATTTGTACTTATTTTAACTAGGAAGTTGTTACATAGTTAATAACTATTTAATAACTATTGTACCTAGTTAAAATAAATACAAACTTGCCTGTAAAATAAAAATAAACCCTGAGATAGCTACAATGTAACTATTAGTTATATTGTAGCTAGCTTAGGGTTTATTTTACAGGTAAGTATTTAGTTTTAAATAGGAATAATTTATTTAATTGTTGTAATTTTTTTCGATTATTTTAAATTATATTTAAATTAGGGGGGGTTAGGGTTAGACTTAGGTTTAGGGGTTAATACATTTAATATAGTAGCGGCGACGTTGTGGGCGGCAGATAAGGGGTTAATAAATGTAGGTAGGTGTCAGCAATGTTAGGGACGGCAGATTAGGGGTTAATAAAATGTAACTAGTGTTTGCGATGTGGGAGTGCGGCAGTTTAGGGGTTAATATATTTATTACAGTGGCGGCGATGTCCGGTCGGCAGATTAGGGGTTCAAAAATGTATTATATTGATTGCGATGTGGGGGGGGCTCGGTTTAGGGGTTAATAGGTAGTTTATGGGTGTTAGTGTACTTTTTAGCACTTTAGTTAAGAGTTTTATGTTACGGCGTTAGCCCATAAAACTCTTAACTACTGACTTTTAAATGCGGTAGGAGTCTTGACAGGAGAGGGTCTACCGCACACTTTTTCCAAGACTCGTAATACCGGCGTTAGGAAAATCCCATTAAAAAGATAGGATACGCAATTGACGTAAGTGGATTTGCGGTATGCTCGAGTCGCGGAAAAAAAGTGAGCGGTACACCTGTACCTGCCAGACTCGTAATACCAGCGGGCATTAAAAAGCAGCGTTGGGACTTCTCAACGCTGCTTTTTAAGGCTAACGCAAGACTCGTCATCTAGGAAATTGTGTTTCATGTCCCTTTAATCTAAAACACATTAACAATAGGCCAGCAAGATGCATGTGAATAATAATAATAATAATAATACTTAGTTCTCCCTAAATGATAAATAATCTGTGGGAGAGAAGAGGACAAGGCAAAAGAAAATGAAAGCATAAATAAAGCAAGTGGGGGGGGGTGCATAGAAATTACATGGGAGCAGATTGTACTTTAGAATTGGCCTTGTGCAGCAGTAATCACAAATACAAGATTGGTGTAAGCAACCCCTACACAACTAATTATAGTCATCCATTGCTTAACATGTCATCCCCTCTAATATATTCCTAATTATCTATTTTACCTGCTGGAGTGTATTAAATTGATTACAAATGGCTCCTTTATCTTTATGATGTCATTTGAAATAGCTGCTTTTGACTTCTGAAACTACCACTTATACAGAGAATGTCAATACTGCAGTATAGACTATAGAAAATCTATGTAAATAAGAGGCGGCAGCAGAAATCAGTTTCTCAGTGTGTTGGGGAGAGAGTCCAGCTCATTTTAAATGGTGTTCCAACAGCAGTTTAAAATACAGTTAACTCTAATCAGCTGCTCGCCTGAGTACATTATTAGTTTAAAGGGATGTTAAACAGTAAATACACGCTAGACATAGTGATGTATTAAAAGCAAAGATTTGCCTTACAACAATATGAAGATGTTTTTTTACAATTATATTAGTTGTTTAAATGTTTAGTTTCTATAAAATACTTTAGTTTCTATAAAATAATGGGCGCCAACATGTTTAAACTAGATTTCTATGTATCACTGTTTGTAAAAATAAGGCTGTGTGGAAACCCTTTTAGATAATCCTATGTTCCACACATCTTTGTTTGGATAGTCTCTTTAATTGCCTGTTTATATCTTTACTAACTTGTTCTCAGCAGGAAGGATAGATAAGGGGAAACCTAAGTTAAAACTCAATAGCAACAATTACTTCAAAGTAACTGCATGGTGTTTAGAAAACAAACCATTTTCAGAGTTAAATTACAGGGAAAGGGGACAAAATAATTAATGGAATTATATTGCAAACTTTTTTAACTGCACATTTATTAAACATTTTATATTACAATCTCATACTGTTTAATATCCCTTTAAAGGGACATTAAACCCATAAAATTTCTTTCATTATTCAGTTAGAGCAGTGATTTTTAACCTTTTTTTTTGCCGTGGCACACTTTTTTACATTAAAAAATCCTGTGGCACACCACCATCCCAAATTTTAAAAAAAAATCACACATTGTAGCCTAATACAGCATATATATATATACATACACACAAACACACACATACTGTATGTATTGTGCTGTTATGCCATGCCTCCTACAAACTACCCCTGCACTGGGAGTAAAAAACAAGCAAAGTTTAAAAAATATGTCACACTGTTGTCAGTCTGCCGTGGCACACCTGAGGATCTCTCACGGGAAACACCAGTGTGCCACGGCACACTGGTTGAAAAACACTGAGTTAGAGAATACTATTTTAAAAAGTTTCCAATTTACTTCTATTATCAAATTTGTTTCGTTCTCATGTTATTCTTTGCTGAAGAGATACCTAGGTAGGTAGCGTGCACATGCCTGAAGCACTACATGACAGAAAATAGTGCTTATAAGCTTACTTTACTGCTTTTCAGCATAGGATAACAAGAAAACAAAAAAGAAATTGATAACTGAAGAATATTGGAAAGTTGTTTTAAATTGTATGTTCTATCTGAATCATGAAAGAAAAAAATGTGTTTTATGTCCCTTTAACACGTGCCTTTAGAAGCTGGCACTGATCACTTAGCTAAATCAATGAAGTTTGTTAAATATGCCATAGAGTTGCAGGATAGCAATTTAAGACCCAAAAAACAACCTAAATTGAAAGCAGGTACTTTTTTTGAGTGGCAGAAATTAATGTCCAATAGATGTTTAACAACTGGGCAGTGTTTTTCTTTTCTTTTAAACCAAGGTCTGGGGCAATTCACTCAGAAATTCACAGAAGTAAAGGCTAATTATTGCAGCCATGTTCCATAATCGTAAAATGCTAGAATTTCAGTTTAATAGTCAAAGAGAATTACATACTATGGGGTATATTTATTAAGCTCCGTATGGAGCTTGATGCCCCTTGTTTCCGGCGAGCCTTCACGATCGCCGGAAACAGAAGTTATAAAACAGCAGTATAAAGACCGCTGCTTCATAACTTGTCCGCCTGCTCTGAGGCCGCGGACAGAAATCAACCCGATTGGTTGGCATTGCATCAGCAGTTCACAAGAACTGCTGGTACAATGATAAATGCCGACAGCGTATGCTGTCAGCATTTATCGATGTACAGCGGACATGATTCGCTATATCGGATCATGTCTGCTCGCACCATAGTAAATAGGGCCCAGTATCTCACAAAAGTGAGTACATCCCTCACATTTTTGTAAATATTTTATTATATCTTTCCATGTGACAACACTGAAGAAATGACACTTTGCTACAATGTAAAGTAGTGAGTGTACAGCCTTTATAAGAGTGTAACTTTGCTGTCCCCTCACAATAACTCAACACACAGCCATTAATGTCTAAACCGTTGGCAACAAAAGTGAGTCCAAATTGGGCCTAATTAGCCATTTTGATGTGACTCATTAGTGTTACAAGGTCTCAGGTGTGAATGGGGAGCAGGTGTGTTAAATTTGGTGTTATCACTCTCACCCTCTCTCATACTAGTCACTGGACGTTCAATATGGCACCTCATGGCAAAGAACTCTCTGTGGATCTGAAAAAAAGAATTGTTGCTCTACATAAAGATGGCCTAGGCTATAAGAAGATTGTCAAGACCCTGAAACTGAGCTGCAGCACAGTGGGCAAGACCATACACCGGTTTCACAGGACAGGTTCCACTCAGAACAGGACTCGCCATGGTTGACCAAAGAAGTTGAGTGTACGTGCTCAGTGTCATATACAGAGGTTGCCTTAGGGAAATAGACGTATGAGTGCTGCCAGCATTGCTGCAGAGGTTGAAAGGATGGGGGGTCAGCCTGTCAGTGCTCAGAACATACGCCGCACACTGCATCAAATTTGTCTGCATGGCTGTCGTCCCAGAAGGAAGTCTCTTCTAAAGATGATGCATAAGAAAGCCTGCTAACAGTCTGCTGAAGAAAAGCAGACTAAGGACATGGATTACTGGAACCATGTCCTGTTGTCCGATGAGATCAAGATAAACTTATTTGGTTCAGATGGTGTCAAGCGTGTGTGGCGGCAACCAGGGAGGATTAAGAACAAGTGTGTCTTGCCTATAGTCAAGCATGGTGGTGGAAGTATCATGGTCTGGGCCTGCATGACTGCTGATGGCACTGGGGAGCTAAAGTTCATTGAGGGAACCATGAATGCCAATATATACTGTGACATACTGAAACAGAGCATGATCCACTCCCTTCAGAGACTGGGCCGCAGGGAGGGCAGTATTCCAACATAACAACCCCAAACACACCTGCAAGACGACCACTGACTTGCTAAAGAAGCTGAGGGTAAAGGTGATGGACTAGCCAAGCATGTCTTCAGACCTAAACCCTATTGGGCATCTGTGGGGCATCCTCAAATGGAAGGTGGGGGTGCGCAAGGTCTCTAACATGCACCAGCTCCGTGATGTTGTCCTGGAGGAGTGGAAGAGGACTCCAGTGGCAACCTGTGAAGCTCTGGTGAACTTCATGCCCAAGAGGGTTAAGGCAGTGATGAAAAATAATGGTGGCCACATAACATATTAACACTTTGGGCCCAATTTGGACATTTTCACTTAGGGGTGTACTCACTTTTATTGCCAACGGTTTAGACATTAATGGCTGTGTGTTGAGTTATTTTGAGGGGACAGCAAATTTACACTGTTATACAGGCTGTACACTCACTACTTTATATTGTAGCAAAGTGTCATTTCTTCAGTGTTGTCACATGAACGGATATAATAAAATATTTACAAAAATGGGAGGGGTGTAATTTTTGTGAGATACTGTATATAAGGACCAAAATTGATAATAAACCATTGCGGTTGATATACAGGTGAAACTCGAAAAATTAGAATATCGTGCAAAAGTTCATTTATTTCACTAATGCAACTTAAAAGGTGAAACTAATATATGAGATAGACTCATTACATGCAAAGCAACATAGTTCAAGCCATGATTTGTCATAATTTTGATGATTATGGCTTACAGCTCATGAAAACCCAAAATCCACAATCTCAGAAAATTAGAATATTACATGCAATCAATAAAACAAGGATTGTACATAGAACAATATCGAACCTCTGAAAAGTATAAGCATGCATACTGTATGTATTCAGTACTTGGTTTGGGCCCCTTTTGCAGCAATTACTGCCTCAATGCGGCGTGGCATGGAAGCTATCAGCCTGTGGCACTGCTGAGGTGTTATGGAATGCTTCAATAGCGGCCTTCAGCTCTTCTGCATTGTTTGGTCTCATGTCTCTCACCTTTCTCTTGGCAATGCCCCATAGATTCTCAATGGGGTTCAGGTCAGGCGAGTTTGCTGGCCAATCAAGCACAGTAATCCCACGGTCATTGAACCAGGTTTTGGTGCTTTTGGCAGTGTGGGCAGGTGCCAAGTCCTGCTGGAAAATGAAGTCAGTATCCCCATAGAGCTCATCTGCGGAAGGAAGCATGAAGTGCTCCAAAATCTCCTGGTAGATGGCTGCGTTGACCCTGGACTTAATGAAGCACAGTGGACCAACACCAGCAGATGACATGGCTCCCCAAATCAACACAGACTGTGGAAACTTCACACTGGACTTCAAGCATCTTGAAGTGTGTGCCTCTCCATTCTTCCTCCATACTCTGGGTCCTTGGTTTCCAAATGAGATGCAAAATTTGCTCTCATCAGAAAAGAGGACTTTGGACCACTGAGCAACAGACCAGGTCTGTTTTTTTTAGCCCAGGTAAGACGCTTCTGATGTTGTTTGTTGCTCAGGAGTGGCTTGACAAGAGGAATACAACATTTGAAGCCCATGTCCAGGATCCGACTGTGTGTGGTGGCTCTTGATGCACTGACTCCAGCCTCAGTCCACACCTTGTGAAAGTCCCCAACACTTTTGAATGGCCTTTTTCTTGACAATCCTCTCCAGGCTGCGGTCATCCCTGCTGCTTGTGCACCTTTTTTCTTCCACACTTTTCCCTTCCACATAACTTTCTATTAATGTGCTTTGATACAGCACTTTGGGAACATCCAACCTCTTTTGCAATTACCTTTTGAGGCTTTCCCTCCTTATGGAGGGTGTCAATGATGGCTTTCTGCACAACTGTCAGGTCAGCAGTCTTTCCCATTATTGTGATTCCTACTGAACCAGACTGAGAGATAATTTAAAGGCTCAGGAACCCTTTGCAGGTGTTATGGCTTAATTAGCTGATTAGAGTGGGACACTTTGAGAATAGAATATTGCACCTTTTCACAATATTCTAATTTTCTGAGATTGTGGATTTGGGGTTTTCATGAGCTGTAAGCCATAATCATCACAATTATGACAAATCACAGCTTGAACTATGTTGCTTTGCATGTAATGAGTCTATCTCATATATTAGTTTCACCTTTTAAGTTGCATGAGTGAAATTAACTTTTGCACAATATTCTAATTTTTCGAGTTTCACCTGTATGAAAATGAGAACAATGGCCTTAAAGGGACACCTCTCTAGGCTGCCTAGAGAAGCCAAAAAGCAAAACTTGTAACCTGGGTTTTTAATTTCTGCAAATTGCCTAAACCAACTACTTGATTTGCAGGAGTTGCAGGTTAAATTAGCTTTTTTGGTCTCTTTAAGGAGCGTGGGAAAATCACAATTTTTATACAAAAGCAAGGGGCGTCAAATGCAATTGTAAAGGGACATAGGGATTTTTCTGATTAGACACACTATTTAAATACCAGTGCATGGGGGATGCAGCTTCAACAGTAATAACTTTCACTAGAAGCATTTTTGCTAATAGGTATTTACTGCAAAAACTATTCATTACTATTGGGAATTAAGAACCTGCCCACCAGGAGGAGGCAAAGACAACCCAGCCAAAGGCTTAAAAACCTCCCCCACTCCCCTCATCCCCCAGTCATTCTGCCGAGGGAACAAGGAACAGTAGGAGAAATATCAGGGTATAAGTGGTGCCAGAAGAAAACATTAAATTTAGGTCCGCACACCAGAGACACGGGCGGGAGCCGTGGACTCTCGTCCCCACGATGGAAATAAAATTATCAGGTAAGCATAAGTTATTTTTTCCGTCTAAAGGGGAGGAGAGTCCACAGCGTCATTGATTACTATTGGGAAAAATATACCCAAGCTCTAGAGGACACTGAATGAAACCAGGAGGGCAAAGGCGGACCCTTAAACTGAGGGCACCACAGCCCGTAGAACCTTTCTCCCAAAAACAGCTTCCGCAGAAGCAAAGACGTAAAATTTGTAAAACTTTCTGAAAGTATGCAAGGAGGACTAGCCGCCTTACAAATCTGCTCCATAGAAGCCTCATTTTTGAAAGCCCAAGAAGAAGCTACTGCTCTAGAGGAATGAGCCGTAATCCTCTGAGGGAGCTTATGTCCCGCCGTCTCATAGGCGAAGCGGATCAAGCTCCTCAGCGAAAAAGACAAAGAAGTAGCAGAGGCCTGCTGACCCCTGCGCTTTCCTGAATAGACTACAAAAAGAGAGTTAGATTGTCTTTAGTCGCCTGAAGATAGAACTTCAAGGTACGAATCACATCCAGATTATGAAGTAGCCTCTCCTTAGAAGAAGAGGGGCTAGGGCACAAATAAGGAACAACTATTTCCTGATTGATGTTACGGTCAGACACCACCTTGGGAAGAAAACCCAAGCCTGTGCGAAGAACAGCCTTATCCGCGTGAAACACCAGATAAGGGGGCTCCTGTTGCAAGGCCGCCAGTTCAGAAACTCTGCAGGCCGATGTGAAGGCTAACAGAAAAAGAACCTTCCAAGAAAGGACCCTTATGTCAAGAGAATGCATACGCTCAAACGGAGCCCTCTGTTAAACCTTAAGAACCAAATTCAATTGCCACGGGGGAGCAGACTGCCTAAAGACAGGCCTGATTCTAGATAGGGCATGAACAAAGGATTGAATGTCAGGAAGCTCAGCGAGCTATGCAACAACACTGATAGAGCCGTGTTCTGTCCCTTCAAGGAACTAGCGGCAAGACCCTTCTCCAAACCCTCTTGGAGAAAGGACAAGATCCTGGATACCTTCACCTTGTGCCAAGGATATTCATGTCTCTCACACCAGGACAAGTAAACTCTCCACACCTTATGGTAGATGCACAGAGTGACTGGCTTTCTTGCCTGAAGTAGAGTATCAATCACAGTGTTAGAAAAACCTCTCTTGGCTAGGACTAGGCGTTCAATCTCCATGTCAGCCTCAGAGAATCTAGATTCTGATGTTGAAAAGGACCCTGTTCCAACAGATCCCTGCGACAGGGTAACCTCCACAGCGGAGAGGATGACATCTCCACCAGATCCGCAAACCACGTCCTCCGTGGCCACGAAGGAGCAATCAGAATGGACGACGCTCTCTTCTCGTTTATGTGTGCCACTATACAAGGTAGAAGTGGTAACAGAGGAAAAATGTTCACTAGACTGAACTCCCAAGGTACCGCCAACGCATCTATCAGCCCTGCTTGGGGGTCCCTTGACCTCGATCTGTATCGGGGAGGTTTGCAATTTAATCGGGATGCCATGAGATTGATCTCTAGCGTCCCCCATCTGAGACAAATCTTCGCAAACACCTCGGGGTGAAGAGACCATTCTCCCTGATAAAATGTTTTCCTGCTGAGAAAGTCCGCTTCCTAGTTTTCCACACCAGGGATGTGGATCGCTGAGAGTGAACAGCCGTGGGTCTCCGCCCACTCCAGAATCCTCATTGCTAGGGAGCTCCTCATACCCCCCTGGTGGTTGATGTATGCCACTGAGGTAATCTTGTCCTTTTGGAACCTGATGAAGTTGCATTCCCCCAGACAGGGCCACTCCTTCAGAGTGTTGTAGATCGCTCACAGTTCCAGGATATTTATTGGAAGAAGAGACTCCAGTCGAGACTATTTTCCCTGTGCTATCCTGGCACTCCAAACAGCTCCCCATCCCGTCAGACTCGCGTCCGTGGTCACAATTTCCCAGGACGGTCTCAAGAAGCATGTCCCCATGGACAACTGGACGGCTCCACCAAGAGAGGGAAGTCCGAGTCCACGCATCCATGGATATCAGTTGTGACAGATCGGAATGATCACCGTTCCACTGTCTCAACATGCACAGTTAAAGAGGTCTGAGATTAAATCTTGCGAATGGAATGACGTCTATGCTGGAGACAATGAGCCCAATCACCTCCATACACTGAGCCACTGAGAAACTCCTTGAGGACTGAAGGGCAAGACAGGCGGATGCAATCTTCCTGCGTCGCTCATCTGTGAGGAATATCTTCATGGACACGGAGTCTAGTATCATGCCCAAAAAACTCCACCCTGGTGCTGGGAACCAGGGAGCTCTTTCCGGAGTTGATCTTCCAACTGTGAGATTGAAGTAACAGAAGCAGAGCTCTTGAGTTGACTTCTGCCAGACGGTGCCTGAACCAGAATGTCGTCCAGGTAGGGCGCCACTGCAATACCCCTGGATCTGGTCAGGCCCCCAGAACCTTTGTGAAGACTCTTGGGGCCGTCGCCAGACCGAAGGGAAGGGCCACAAATTGAAAATGTTGGTCCAGAAACGCAAATCTGAGAAACTTGAAGCGGTCCCTGTGAATTGGAACATGCAGGTAGGCATCCTTCAAGTCTATTGTGGTCATGAACTGCCCCTCTTGAACTAGAGGCAAAATGGACCTGATTGTCTCCATTTTGAATGATGGAACGGACAGGAACTTGTTTAAACACGTTAAATCCAGAATCGGGCGGAACATGCCCTCCTTCTTTGGAACCACAGATTTAAATAGTACTCTAGACCCCTTTCTGCATGGGGTACTGGTACGATAACACCTAGAGATGAGAGATCCCTCACACACTCTAGAAAGGCCTCTCTCTTTTCCGGCCTTGAAGACAGGTTTGAAACAAGGAATCTGCCCCTGGGTGGAAGGGACCTGAACCCTATCCTGTAACCCTAGGCGACAACCTCCAGAACCCAAGGGTCCTGAACATCCTGCAACCAGGCGTCGGAGAAAAGAGACAATCTGCCCCCTACTCAGTCCGTAGACCTGTCTGGGGCCGCCCTTTCATGCTGATTTTGTTTTGGCGGGCTTCGTGTTCTGCTTAGACTTGTTCCAAGCCTGACCAGGCTCCCTTAGGTTGGTCCGCCTTCGCGGTGGGCTGCTGGCATTGGGCCCTGTCCTCGCGAAAGGGACGAAAATTAGAACCCTTAGGCTTAGCCTTCTTATCCTGGGGCAGGAAGGCACCCTTGCCTCCCATAACCATGGATATAATCGAGTCCAGGCCTGGACCGAACTAAATCTTACCTTGAAAAGGCAGGGACAGTAACCTCAGCTTAGAAGTCATGTCCGCCGACCAAGATTTTAGCCACAGCAACTTGCGTGCTAAAACGGAAAATCCTGACACCATAGCGTTCAGGCAAATAATATGCATATTGGCATTGCAAATGAAAGAATTGGCAACCTTTAGCGCCTTAATCCTTTCCTGAACTTCTTCGAAAGAGGGCTCGCCCTCAATCATCTCGCACAGAGAATCACACCAATATGATGGAGCTCCGGCAACCACGGCGACGGCCGCTGCGGGTTGAAAAACAAACCCTGTGTGTTGAAACTTTTTCCTTAACATGTTTTCCAATTTTTTATCCATGGGCTCCTTGAACGACGAGCTATACTCTAGAGGAATAGTAAGACACTTAGCGAGAGTGGAGATAGATCCATCCACCATGGGAATGGTTACCCACAGCTCAAGCTGGGTCTCCGGAACGAGAAAAAGCTTTTTAAAATTAGAGGAAGGAGAAAAGGAAGAACCTAATCGCTCCCATTCATTCTTTATAATATTTGCCATTTTCACAGGAACCGGGAAGGTCTGAGGCACCACCCTGTCCTCATTCACCCTGTCCAGCTTAGGAATAGAAGGTTCTTCCAGAAGCTTCAGCTCCGGACCTACAGAGTAGCAAGCACTTGCTTCAGCAAAAAGCGCAAATTCTCCATTTTAAACCTATAGCCAGGCTCCTCCGCCGCCAGAAGTTTAGATGACACAGACTCCGAAACAGAAGGAACCCCCTCCGAAGCATCGGAGTGGGCCTCATCATCGTACCACTCCGCAGGAGTTTCCGACATAGATGAATCCTGAGTCGGGCCGCTCTGGAAAGCTCTACGCTTGCACTTAGCAGAACGCAGTAAAGCATGGATCACTTTAGAGACTGGCGGCCAGCAAATTTCCCCCGAAGGGGTAACAGTCAGACCCTGGGTCGCTGCATGTGGAATAGGGGATGCAATTAGGGAACGCACCTCACAGGACGGAGAGCCCTCAGAGGTGGATGGCTCAGTGGTACTAGACATTCTCTTATTTTTAGATGTTGTAGCTCTTTCAAGGCATGTGGAACATAGTTGTGCAGGCTGGTCTACCGGAACCTCACAATAAATACAGGTAAAAGAATTAGATAAAGAGGGAGTACCCTCCAACTCGTCAGAATCCTCCATAGCTTTTATCTTAATTAGCAAAATTAAGAACAGGCACCTTTATAAACGCCAATGGCTGGGGCACTCATCACCTCCTAGGACCCAGACTAGAGAAACCACTTTGTCTCCTCCGTCGCAGATCAGACCGGAAGTGAAGAGACCTAACAAGAATGACCCTGAAGAAAGGACAAAACTTGCCAAAAAAGGATGCGCAAAACTCCCGGAAATGAATTTCCACATTGCCAGAGCCTCATCCTGAACATAGCGCACCAATGACACAATAAAGAATATCATGTATAAACCCCCCCCCCCTGTTCAATAATCACCTTTCCAGGAATATTAACCCTTGATTCTATCACGATAAAAGGCGCCACACTGTGGCCCAGTCTTCTGTGTTATCAATATAATAAAAAATGAAACAATCTTACCAGAATCCATGCCATGGAACAGAAACACGGTCTTTCAAGTGTTACAGGTCGTAGCATCGCTCCTTACATGGACTTGAGAGAAGAAATCGGTCTGTGAAACTCATCAATAACGATTGCTGTAGGAGCTGTTAATATGAGTCGGGATGGTGTCGCAGAGGAGAGCTCTCCCTGCATCTCCGGTCTCAAACTTTCACCCAGGCCCTCAACTGAAAGGCTTGTTAGGGCTACTTAAACTCCCGTCCCATATTGAAGAGTAGAATTCTCCATAAGAGACCTCTGAAACTTCGGCACCTCTCTGTCATCCTCCTGTGACGAAAGGAAAAGAATGACTAGGGGATGAGGGGAGTGGGGGAGGTATTTAAGCCTTTGGCTGGGTTGTCTTTGCCTCCTCCTGGTGGCCAGGTTCTTAATTCCCAATAGTAATGAATGAAGCTGTGGACTCTCCTCCCCTTTATATGGAAAATGCTTTTATTCACAATTGAAATGCAGTTTTGCAAATTTCAGTTTTGACCATAATGTCCTTTTAAAGAAGAGATGGATAACAAATACAATTTTGTGATTAAACAAAAACTACAACTGTTTTATATTAAACACAATCAATACAATTCTATTCACAGTTTATAAAGCAAGATCTGACTTGGTATGGAATGATGAAGCAGTGCATCCAAACGTAAACCACACTCGATATTTGCAGTGGTAAGAAAAAATTAAACAACTTTTCAAAGGTAACTATCTAAATAAAACACAAAGTCTTAGGCACCAATTCTATAAAGTTCTCTGCGCTGGTGAGATTCTATAAGAATGCCTACTATCCCTTTTATTTCCCTGGTGGAATTCTATAAATGCACTTATTACCCTGTAAACAGGGTGTCTCGCTAAGGGGCGTATACTGCATTTTCATATGGGGAGGAGATGCATAAATTACAAAAGTGCACCATTAAAACATAATTTATGCTTACCAGATAAATTCCTTTCCTTATGGATAGGGGGAGTCCAAGGCTTCATTCCTTACTGTTGAGAAATACTACACCTGGCCACCAGGAGGAGGCAAAGACACCCCAGTCAAAGGCTTAAATATCCCTCCCACTTTCTCATTACCCCAGTTATTCTGCCGAGGGAACAAGGAAAAGTAGGAGAAACATTAGGGTATAAATGGTGCCAGAAGAATAAAATAAATATAGGGGATCGCCCATAGACAAGAAAAAAAACGGGCAGGGGCCGTGGACTCTCCCTATCCGGAAGGAAAGGAATTTATCTGGTAAGCATAAATTATGTTTTCCTTCCTAAGGTAGGTAAAGTCCACTGCTTCATTACTTGCTATTGAGAAAACTATACCCAAGCTCCAGAGGACACTGAATGAATAACGGGAGGGAAACAAAAAGGAAGAGGCGGACCCTATTCTGAGGGCACCACAGCCTGCAAAACTTTTCAGCCGAAGCAAAAACATCAAACTTGTAAAATTTTGAAAAAGGCTGTAAGGAGGACCAGCCGCCTTACAAAATTGATCCATAGGGGCCCCCATTCTTAAAGCCCAAGAGGAAGCCACTGCTCTAGTGGAATGAGCCATTATCCTCTCAGGAGGACAATGTCCTGCTGTCTCGCAAGCTAAGTGGATGACACTCCTTAACCAAAAAATAGGGAAGTCAAAGTAGCCTTCTGCCCCTTACGCTTCCCCGAAAAGACAACAAACAAAGAGCAAGATTGTCTAAACTCCTTAGTAGCCTGAAGATAGAACTTCAAGGCGCGAACCACATCCAAATAGTGAAGTAAGCGTTCCTTCAATGAAGAAGGATTAGGACACAAGGAAGGAGCCACAATCTCCTGATTGATGTTGCAATCTGACGCAACTTTTGGAATAAAACCTAATTTAGTAAGTAAAACTGCCTTATCTGCACGAAAAATCAGATAAGGGGGTGCACATTGCAAAGCAGAGATCTCAGAAACTCTGCGCACAGAGGCAATAGCCAATAAAAAGAGAATCTTCCAAGATAACAATTTAATGTCAACGGAATGCAGAGGCTCAAACGGAACCTGTTGCAAAACCTGAAGAACAAGATTTAGAGGCCTATTTATCAAGCCATTAACCGCAAATACGCTGGAATTCCACAGCATAATTGTGGCGAGCCTGATTTGTCTCATTTATCAAAGCCTACAGACCGGCAAAAGTTGAAATCTGTGACGTAACATACGATCCACCGGTCTCAATCCGACACAGATCGATGCTTACGTCATTACAGATGTTCCGAATACAAATTCGGCACTATCTAACTACTTTTGCAAGTTATCAAACTTCTAAAAGGTACGCTCGCCACTATTCCGGCACAGCATACCTGGTTTTCAATCCGCCACCCTGGATGCCGAGGATGCCAAAGGAATCAATGGGAGTCTGAAAACAGTGAAAGCTTATGTTCGCTGCTGCCCGATATCACATTGATTACTATGGTAGAATAAAAGTTAAAGGGCCACTGTAAGTAAATATTTTCTATGCCTGTTACTAACTAACTACCCCAAATACGCTTTTTATCAATAGCATTTCATTAACATATCTCTACCGTATATCAGAAATCTTGTCTGCAAATTTAATTGTTTTCCAAACCCACTCCGTGGGTATCCTTTGCTCTGTACCAATCCGTTTACAATACCTAGGTTTCAAAATGGCGCTTTAAACACAAAGTTATTGGTTTAAGTATTTTGAACACGCAGTGCTGAAAATAGTGGGCAGGATAACGTTATAAAAGTTATAACTTTTAGAACGTTATGAAACTTTGTTTTGGAGAAAATATAGGTCAGTAGGTTTTAATTAATGTTTATTAACTTTAATATGTTAGTTGTTTAGCTTAAAAATTATAACAGAAAGTAATCCTTTAAGTTTACACCTAACACCCTAACATAAGCCCCGAGTCTAAACACCCCTAATCTGCCGCCCGACATCACCGCCACCAACATAATGTTATTAACCCCTATCCCGCCGCTCCCGGAGCCCGTAGCAACTAAATAAAGTTATTAACCCCTATACAGCCGCTCCCAGAGACCGCAGCAACTAAATAAAGTTATTAACCCCTATAAAGCCGCTCCCAGAGACTCCCACAACTAAATAAATGTATTAACTCCTATCCCACCGCTCCCGAAGCCCACCGCAACTAAATTAAGTTATTAACCCTTTAACCTGCCACATAAAAAAAAAACTAACACTAACCCCCGAAGATCCACTTACAGTTTTTGAAGACCCGACATCCATCCTCAACGAAGCGGCAGAAGTTCTCAGCGAAGCCGGCAGAAGTCTTCATCCAAGCGGGCCGAAGTCTTCATCGAAGCCGGCAGAAGTCTTCATCCAGACGGCATCTTCTATTTTCATCCATCTGGCGCGGAGCGGCTCCATCTTCAAGACATCCGGCGCAAAGCATCCTCTTCTTCCGACGTCTTCTGAACAATGAAGTTTCCCTTTAAATGATGTCATCCAAGATGGCGTCCCTTACATTCCGATTAGCTGATAGAAAAAATCCTATTGGTTGTTGCAATCTGCCAATAGGATTGAGCTTTTATCCTATTGGCTGATCCAATCAGTAAATAGGATTAAGCTTGCATTCTATTGGCTATTCCAATCAGCCAATAGAATGCAAGTTCAATCCTATTGGCTGATTGCAACAGCCAATAGAATTAAAGCTCAATCCTTTTGGCTGATTGCAACAGCCAATAGGATTTTTTCCACTTAATTCCTATTGGCTGATAGAATTCTATCAGCCAATCGGAATGTAAGGGACGCCATCTTGGATGACGTCATTTAAAGGGAAACTTCATTGGTAGTTTATTGTAGGCTAGGGTTTTTTTTATTTTGGGGGGCTTTTTTATTTTCATAGGGCTCTTAGATTAGCTGTAATTAGTTTAAATATTTGATAGTTTGTTTTTTATTTTGTGTAACTTAGTGTTTTTAATTTTTTGTAACTTAGTGGGGGGGGGGTTGTAACTTAGTTGTTAGTTTTTTGTAACTTAGTAATATTTAATAGTAAATTTAAATAATTTGAGTAGGGTTAGGTTTTTAAATATGTAATATAGTTCAGTGTTTCTCAACAGCCAGGCCGCGGCCCACTACCGGGCCGCGACGGCCCTGCTGGTGGGCCGCAACCCGACATTGCCTCCAGACACTCGCTTTGACAGGCCCGCCTTTACACATCTCCTAAATTTTGGACGGGGCCTGTCAGAGTGCCACTGCGCATGTCAGTTTGCGCACTGTGAGCATGTAGCGGCGGGCAGGCGGGCGCACTGTGACCGGGTAGAAGCGGCGGACGGCATGCAGAGCGTGAAGCATCGGCTCACAGGTAAGTAAGCCCACTGACACCAATGACATAATTACGGCAACTGACACCAATGTATATATTTAGGGCGGCCATTGGACACCAATGTGTATGTGTAAACTGTGTATATACAGTATATATATATATATATATATATATATAGATCCCACTGACACCATGAATTATCATAAAATAAAATTAACCCACTGTAATATATATATATATATATATATATATATATATATTATAATTATATGATAATTCAGTGTTGTGGGATCCATATATAATATATATAAATGGTTTATAGTGGGTTAGTTTTATAATTCATTGGTGTCAGTGGGATATTAATATGGATCCCACTGACACCAATTAATTATTACATAATTAAACCACTGTAAAAGAGGGAGGAGAGAGAGAGAAAGTGAGGGAGGAGAGAGAGAGAGAAAGAGAGAGAGAGAAAGAGAGGGAGGGGAGAGAGAGAGGGAGGAGAGAGAGAGAAAGAGAGGGAGGAGAGAGAGAGAGAGAGAGAGAGAGAGACAGGAGATAGAGAGAAAGAGAGGGGAGAGGAGAGAAAGAGAGAGAGGGGAGAAGAGAGAGAAAAAGAGAGAGGGGAGAGAGAGAGAGAGAAGAGAGAGGGGAGAAGAGAGAGAGAGAGAGAGGAGAGAGAGAGAGAGAGAGAGAGAGAGAGAAGGAGAGGGGAGGAGAGAGAGAAAGAGAGAGGGGGGAGAGAAAGAGAGGGGAGGAGAGAGAGAGAAAGAGAGAGGGGAGGAGAGAAAGAGACTGTATATATATATATATATATATATATATATTTATAGATATATATATTTCTTGCAAACCTACTGCAACCCACTCCCGATGCTTACCGGACCCTGGACCGGTCCGGCTAAAACTTACCGGGCCTTGAGGTCACTTAGGCTGTGAACCACTGATATAGTTAGTGGTAGTTATGTGGGAGGCCAGGGGTTTAGGGGTTAATACATTTATTTAGTTGCGGAGGGCTACAGGAGCGGAGAGATAGGGCTTAATAACTTTATTTAGTTGTGGTGGGCTCCGGGAGGAGCGAGATAGGGGTTAATACTTTTATTAGAGTTGCGGAGGGATAGGGGTTAATAACTTTATTAGTGTTGCTGTGGGGCTCCGGGAGCAGCGAGATGGGGGTTAATAACTTTATTTAGTTGGGGCGGGGTCCGGGAGCAGCGGGATAGGGGTTAAACATTTTAGTATAGTGGCAGTGTTTAGTGACAGGATATAAATAAAGTTGAGAAAAAGCCGAATAGCAGCGAGATCGATGACTGTTAGTTAACAACAGTCCGCTGCTCATCGCCCTGTACTTGGTGTGTGGCTTTTTGACAGCTTTTTTGATAAATAAGGAGAGCATATTCAGGTCCGCGGCGCGAGATTGTTGGGCGATGTTAGGCGAAGCGTATTGGTGCCGTCGAATGCAGCATAATTGACGGCTTGATAAGTAGGCCCTCTTAGGCTCCAAGGAGGAGCCACAGATCTAAACGCAGGTCTGATCCTAATCAGAGCCTTAACAAAGGACTGCACTTCTGGAAGCTCAGCCAGTCTCTTGTGCAAAAAACAGACAGGGAAGAAATCTGTCCCCTCAGGGAACTAGCAGAAAGGCCTTTTTCCAGTCCATCCTGGAGAGAAAAGCTAAGGTCCTGGCAACCTTAACCTCTGTGCCAGGAAAAAACCACGCTCTTCACACCAGAATAAGTAGGTCCTCCACACCTTGTGGTAGATATGCCAAGTAACTAGTTTACAAGCTTGAATAAGAGTATCAATGATACTCTCAGAGAAACCTCTCTTGGCTAAGACTAATCGTTCAATCTCCACACAGTCAGCCTCAGAGAATATAGATTTTGATGAACAAATGGACCTTGTATCAGCAGGTCTCTGCGACAAGGTAACTTCCACGGAGGAGATAAGGACATCCCCACTAGATCTGCGAACTACGTCCTTCGCGGCCACGATGGAGCAATCAGGATTACTGATACCTACTCCTGCTTGATGCGGGCCACCACACGAGGAAGAAGCAGTAATGGAGGAAAAATATATATGAGTTTAAACCTCCAGGGCACTGCTAGTGCATCTATTAGATCCGCTTGGGGATCCTTCGACCCGTAACTGGGTAGCTTGGTATTGAGACGGGATGCCATGAGATCTATCACCAGCTTCCCCTACTTGCTGCATAATCTCTGCAAATGCCTCGGGATGGAGAGACCATTCCCCTGGATGTAAGGATTGCCTGCTGAGAAAATCCGCCTCCCATGTTGTCACACCCGGTATGTGGATTGCTGACAGCGAACAGCTGTGGGCCTCCCGCCCACTCCAGAAATCTGGGATACTTCCTTCATCACCAAGGAAACTTCTCCGCCCCCCCCCCCCTGATGTTTGATGTAAGCCACCAAGGTTATATTGTCTAATTGGAATCTGATAAACTGGGACGAAACCCAGAAGTGGCCCAAGCCTTCAAGGCCCTTGAAAATAGCTCGTAGTTCCAAAATATTGATCAGGAGGGAGGACTCCTTCTGAGTCCACAACCCCCTGTGCCTTCCTGGCACCCCCAAAACATTCCCACCCGGATAGGCTTGCGTTCGTAGTCACAATCTCCCAGGATGGTCTTAAGAAGCATGTCCCTTGGGACAGATGATCTGACAGAGCCACCAGAGAGTGATTCTCTTGCAGCTGTCTATACAAAGTGTTGAGACAGATCTGAATGATCGCTGTTCCACTGCCTAAGCATGCACATCTTTGTAAAGGTCTCATATGGAACCTGGCAAAAGGAATGATGTTCATAGCAGGGATACCATGAGACCAATCACCTCCATAAACTGAGCCACAGAGGGACTCAAGGAGGTCCAGAGGGCAAGACATGCCGAAGTTAGCTTGCAATGTCTTTGGTCTGTTAGAAATAATCCTCATGGATATGGAGTCTATTATAGTACCCAGGAATTCCACCCTGGTACTTGGATAAGAGAACTCTTTTCCAAGTTTATCTTCGATCCATGTGATCGAAGAAGACTGAGAAGGGAGTCCCGAGAATTCTTCTGCAAGACGAAAGGATGGTGCTTGCACCAGAATATCATCCACAGTATGGGGCTACTGCAATACCCTGAGTTTTCTGGCAACGGCTAGAAGAGCCCCCAGGAAACTTTGAAAGATTCTTGGAGCAGTAGCTAGACCAAACGGAAGGCCAATGAACTGGAATTGATGGTCCAGCAATGCAAACCTCAGGAACTGAAAGTGTTCCTGTGGATTGTAACATGAAGGTAAGCATCCTTCAGATCTTTGTGGTCATAAACTGACCTTCCTGAATTAAGGAAGGATGGACCTTATCGTCTCCATCTTGAAGAAGGGACAACTGAGAAATTTGTCTAAGCACTTAGGTCAAGAATTGGGTGAAAGTTCCCTCCTTCTTTGGGACCACAAAAAGGTTTTGAATAAAACCCCAAACCTCTTTCTTCGATAGGCACCGGGGCCAACAACTCCTAAGGAGGATAGATCCTGAACGCACCCTAGAAAGGCCTCCCTCGTTTCTGGTCTGGTAGACAGATTCAAGAGATGGAGTCTGCCCCTTGGCATATGAGATTTGAAGCCTATCTTGTATCAATGAGATACCACCTCCAGGACCCACAGATCCTGTACATCATTGAACCAGGCGTCTGAAAAAAGAGAAAGTCTGCCCCCTACACGATCTGATCCCAGATAGGGTTGCCGCCCCTTCATGCCAATTTGTTTTTCGGCGGGCTTCTTATTCTGTTTGGATTTATTCCAGGACTGAGCCGGCTTTCAAGTACTCTTGCGTTGCTTGGGCTTGGAGGAGGATTGTTGTCATTAGGATTTGTCAGAACGAAAGGAAAGAAAAGTAGAAGATTGTCGTCCCTTTGATTTGTTCTTCTTATCTTGTGGCTGGAAGGCACCCTTGCCTCTGGTAACCGTAGAATTAATGGAGTCCAGGCCTGGACCAAATAAAATATTTCCCTTGCAGGGAAGAGAAAAGAGTCTGGACTTAGAAGTCATTTCCGCACACCAAGACTTCAACTAGAGTGCCCGGTGGAATAGGACCGCAAAGCCAGAGGCCTTTGCATTTAGTAGGAAAATAATTTGCATGTTCGCATCACAGATAAAAGAATTCGCAATTCTCAGAGCTTTAATTCTGTCTTGAATATCCTTGAGGGGAGACTCCACCTCAATGAGTTCCAACAAAGAGTCGCACCAGTAGGTAGCCGCTCCGGCAACCGCAGCAACTGCAGTTGCCGGTTGAAACAAAAATCCTGTATGTTGAAACATCTTTTTCAGAAAGGTTTCCATTTTCTTATCCATCAGCTCTCTGAACGAAGAACTATCCCCAAGAGGTATAGTAGTACGTTTAGCAAGCGTAGAGGTAGCACCATTCACCTTAGGAATGGAGCCCCACAAATCCAGTTGAGAGTCCGGGACCGGGAACAACATTTTAAAAGTAGATGAGGGGAAAAGGAAGAGCCAATTCTTTCCCATTCATTCTTAATAATGTTCACCATCTTAACCGGCACAGGAAAAGTCAAAGGAACTTTCCTGTCTTCGTAAACTCTGTTTAATTTAGGTATAATAGGTTCTTCAGGCAGCGCGGCCTCTGGAACCTCTACAGTAGACAGAACCTCCTTTAATAAAAAATGCAAGTGCTCAATTTTAAATCTAAAGGACGGTTCCTCTGCAGCAGGAGGCTTAGACGCTAAGGTCACCGACCCAGAAAGTTCACCCTCTGAAGAAACAGAGGTTAACTCATCATCGGATAACTGGGACATAATAGCTAAATCCGATAGAATAATTTAGATGACTCCGGGTCAGGAGAGCTATGTTTAACATTTCTCTTTGTTAGAGCGAGGTAATGCACTGAGGGTCGCAGACACCACTATTTGTAACTGCGCTGCAAAGTTTGCAGGAAGAAGGCTCCCTCGAGATGGAGGATTAGATGAGCTACGGGGAACTGCATGTGGAGTAAATAATGTAGCAAGGGTAGTAATCTCCCAAGATGCCGAGTCCTGAGAGGTAGACGGCTCAGAGGGACTAAGAGCCTTAGCAGGCTTGTCTCCCTTCTTAGACTTTATTACGGTGTTAAGGCATGTGGAACATAATTGAGTGGGCGGGAAAACCACGGCCTCCTCACAATATAAACAGGTATGATTTAGTACAGAAGGAGTACCTTCTAACATGTCAGAGTCCTCCATAGCTCAGGTTATACCCACAGAAGGACACAAATAAAAACGTTTTTTTATTATAGAAAAACGTCACCTTTATACCCAATGGCACTCACCACCTCCTAGACCCAGATAGTTAACAGAGGAAACGCTCTCTTCAGATTCAAGTCTCAGCCGGAATGGAGGAAATGAATATAGACCACACCCGGTCCACATGGAGTGCAAGACAGTACTTTCCCTGTTATTACAAGTACAGCAAGTAGGAGCTGTGCAACACTTTCAAAAAACGAAAGTGAAACTTAAAAGGTGAAACCTGTTTGTTCCAGCCAAAAACCCACAGTCTATCAACCCAGGAAAAAATCACAAAAAGCAGCATGTAAATAATAAATACTGATTATTAACCCCAACTGTTCAATAAACCCCCTTTAGAGGATATTAACCCTGGATCCTATCAAGGTATAAAGGAGCAACACTGTGACCCTATTATAGAATTTTATGTGTAAAAATTGAAACAATCTTACCTTTCAGATCCATGCTGTGGAACAGAACACACAGCCTCTCAAGTGTGACAGTCCTGTATAGCAGCGCTCCAGACATGGACTTGAGTGAGAGAAAGCAAGCAGTGAAACTCATTAACACTGATTGCTTGGAGCTGTTAGCAATAGTCTGGATGGTTTTGCAGGAAAAACTTTCCCTGCATCACCAGACTATAACTTTCATGACTACTTAAAATTCCAGTCCTATCTCGAAGGGCAGATACCCTTTTTTCCAGGACTCTCTGAATCTTCTGACACTTCTCTGCCACCACCTAACGTGATGAAAGGCAAAGAATGACTGGGGTAATGAGGAAGTGCGAGGGATATTAAGCCTTTCGCTGGGGTGTCTGCCTCCTCCTGGTGTGGCCAGGTGTTGTATTTCCCAACAGTAAGGAATTAAGCTGTGACTCTTCTTATCTTAGGAAGGAAATTTGTTATTTTAAAAATCATTACAAAACTAATAAATAATTCACAGAAAAAATATGCAGGAAAAAAGTATATTGTTAAAGTGCATCAAAAAATCATAACAAAATTGTTCACCAAAATCGTATTTTATCAAAAAAATTAAAATTTCTATGTAAATGACATAGGAATAAATTGTATTCAATATGAACAGCGTAAATCGTACACTGTGCAAAAACACAAAGAAATTTGTGGTTCTAAGTACAAAATACAAAGCGTAACTGTTGTTTTTTCGTAAAATGAGCTGAACATGGGTGTATATGTCATTTTCTCTTTTAAAACACGCCGGTTTAACCCTTTGTACTTCACCCTCCATTGCAAACTTTTACCTAGAAGAGAGCTCTAATTATTTGTGTGGGAGACATCTCGCCACTCACAGGGAGAGTCCCTTTTTTTATAGAATTCCATGCCCCTGCCAGTGTTGGCGTGGAAAACCACGTCTAGACCAGCAAATTTTATAGAATCTGACCCTCATTAACATATTACATTATTAAAGGGTCACTACAGTGGAAAATGTATAGTGGCAAAATGACATGATCTAATTCTTACAACATCTAATTTTAAAGGAAATAGTCTAGTCAAAATTAACTTTCATGATTCAGATAGAGCATGCAAGAACTTTCTAATTTACTCCTATTATCAATTTTTCTTTATTCTCTGTATCTTTATTTGAAAAAGCAGAAATGTAAGCATAGGAGCTTTCACATTTTGGTTCAGCACCCGGGTAGCATTTTCTGATTGGTGTCTAAATGTAGCCACTAATCAGCAAGTCTACCCAGGTTCTGAAACAAAAATGGGCTGGCTCCTAAGCTTACATTCAAATAAAGATGCCAAGAGTACCATGACAAATTGATAACAGGAGCAAATAAGAAAGTTGCTTTAAGTTGCATGCTCTATCTGAATCATGAAAGTTTAATTTTGACTTGACTCTACAGCTGGGTCATGGGACTGCTAATTGGCTCACAGGCAGTGTCTGCTCAGAACCAGCAGTTCTCTGCATCTCCAAGGATTCATTCTAATAACTAGTGACCCTACAACTCTATGTGTTTGACCCTCACAAAGATGTTAAGCACATAGAGTTGCAATGTCACTAGTTTTAAAATTGCATGCTCTAACTAAATAACTAGCTCAATATGGAGGAGCTCAGTTAGAGCCCCTCCTCACTCTCAGCTGAAGAAGAAGTTTGGCTCACCCCTACAGCTCTAGCAATGAGTAAGGGCAATCAGTACAGGGCACTTCCTACTTATGTATGATATTATTCACGACATAATGACACCACACATCACCAAAGATGTTATAGGTACGTTGGCAATACGGAAGGACATATGTCACCTCCTCATTATCGAACCGCCATTAAAGGAACAGTAATACACCAATTTTCATATAACTGCATGTAATTGACACTACTATAAAGAAGAATATGCACAGATACTGATCGAAAAATCCAGTATAAAACCTTTTAAAAATGTACTTAGAAGGGTGTGGAGAAAATGGGTTGGATCTACACATATGGTGGTCCCAACTTAATTTCCCTGTGGAAAAAAGTGTTCCGCCTCTGCAAGGATTTAGGTGTTCACCTTCAATTCAAAACCAGATATTTCCCTATTCAACATTCTAACCTATTAAAATACCAAAGCCACTCACTACGCCTGACAATCTTCATATTTGCAGCAAAGAAAATCTGCATAGCCAAGAGCTGGAAACAAGCTGCTCCCCTGATTTCTCCCTAATCATTGACTCTGTAAACGTCTTCGCTAAAATGGAAAGAGGTTTTTATCTCAGCTTAAACAAAGAGGACAGCTACTGGGCCATATGGGAAACAAGGTTTAACTACCGCTTTCTAGAGAGGTCTACACATCTGCCCATTACAGAATCAATTGTCATTCTGACCCCCCCTTTTTTCCCCTCTCTTTATCCCTGACCGTTTTACCTTATTCCCCTCTTCCTTTATTTCTCCCTATCTCCCCCCATCCCTTAACCTGATCCCTACCTTAAATTATTAGATTGACCTACCTGATAAGCCCGCACAACCTGATTAATATCAAGGGAGGCATAAGCGCCCCCCAAGTTACCCCCCCCTTTACTGATTCCTTAATAGTATCATACTTAGAGAAATAAATGTGTTTTAAGCATTCAGCTATGTTGCCGAACAAGTATATGTCTCCTGTTTTCTCAGTTTTTGAATATATTATCATATTTGATGTTAAACTATCCTTGCTTTAACGGGTTATATTATCTGGAACTCTAGCAGCCGCTTGCGCCTACCCTAACTGTGTGTTAATTTCCCAGAGTCACTTGTGCATCAAATATGGCTCCTCCGATATGAGGAGCCGGGACGAAATCCAAGATCTTGAAGGACTCTGTGGACTCCAGAACGTATCATTTTTCTATGCACTACATTAAACAGCTGAAAAGTGTTGTCTTATGTTTTATTTTCTATGCTTATATGAGGTACAAGAGATTCAATAAAGCATTTAAAAACTAAAAAAAAAAGAAGCTCCAAGTTTAGCACTGTTGATCAGGTTAGCTGAAACATCCAGTGAAAGGGGCAGGAAAAGACACTCCCCCCTTCCCTGCATATGAAAAAAACAGATTATATAAACAGGTGAGCAGGAGTTTGTATACACCAGTATACAGCTGACACTTTTGGGGCTTGGTTAGGAGTTTGAAAATCAGCACAACGTTATTAAAAAATAAGCAAAACTAAACATTGTTACAAAAACACTCCCAGATGGGCTATATAAGGACCATCTACAAAATATTTATGCAAGTAAAAATCTGGTGTAGAATGGCCCTTTAAGTGAGGGATGAAAATACTGAGTGTTTCTCCACATTCAAGAGGTGAAAAATTTACAGTTGTATTTCTTTGTAAATTCTGTGCTGTACTATCCGTCTCAAGATTATGAAAGCCTGCTCCATCCCACCAATACAACTGCTTAAGCTCACAAAGTAAGTATAAAACAGTATCAGTTGTGCTAAGTTCCATCTTCTGATTTTTTTATATACTGTATTAATATGCTTCCTTTTCTGATCTTTCACATGCATGACAGAATCTGTTGGTATTCATGTCCTTTAGTTATACAGCACTTCTCAAATCACTTTAACAGCAGGGCTTTTTGAGTCTCATTGCAATAAAAAAAAAATCAAATATCTCATACCTGTATCTATGAATGACGGCGTTAAATAGTCTTCCATCTCTCCAGCAGGTGGTAAAATTTTCACAGCGTATTCCACCATAACCGTCTGTTGTCCGTTGTGTCCAAAGGAGCAGCCTCTCTTTGGCAGACATATCTTCTGACTCCCCAGTAACATGGATGTCAGAAATCTGAAATAGAAACAGGAGAACATCTGTTAAATCAACATGATGAAGTAAATGTTTTACCTACATTCCCAAGATTTATTATGATTTATTTGTATTTTTAACAAAAGTAAACATTGCATTGTTGTTGATTACAATTATAACCAATTGGCACTTACATTTGCCCTATTCTATGTGCCTAACAGAACATGAGCACAAGTAAGAAATCCCAAATCCGAAATTCCACAATCCAGAATTATTGCTAAATCAAACATTTTCATGGAGTTTGGATATTGAAAAACAATTGCAGCAAACCAGCTGTTAATTTGTTTTAAAAACATTTAGGACTTGGTTGATATGTATTCTATAGCAAAGACAACAGACGTTGGTCCAATAAGTATAAAGTGTTTAGTTTCCATTTTAATTAGTGGCACTTTAGAAAGCAAGACCATTGGCAAATTAACAATTAAACTTTTAGCCCTTTGTTCTACCAATATGAAAAAACTGTGTCAATAAATATCAACTCGACATATTAAAAGTCTAAGATATAGACATGTATATATTTGATTAGTGTGCAAAAGTTATAATATGCAGTATAAACATACTTTTTTTATAGTTAGAGTCAGTATTAACTTCCAGAATTTCCTGTCTTTAATGGATACTGAATATGAGTACGGTCAGGGCCGTCTTTAACACAGGGTAAAAGGGGCAGCTGTCCAGGGCCCAGTCTTTGTTAAGGGGACTAAGAGTTCATGCCAGACTCTGATGTCATGTGACATGGGACAGACACACACAGTCAGTCCTAATACGTCACACTCAAAAGTTCTCTGCTTATATTTATTTGTGAGAAACTGTGCCAGGACTGTGCCGGGTAGTGTCATGTGACATGCCAAGCTAGTGCCATGTGCTGTTTTAGATGTGCACTGTGCAGCACTAATTGCTAAGCCCTAACTCAGCATCCAGCTAATCCCACTGCATCAGAAAAGGTCCTGCAGGGGTTACCACTGTTACCAGGTAAATGCTCTGGTGGTGGGGATTGTTTCTAGGTAGGTCTGACTGTAGGTGCATGCAGCAGAAAGCTGGAGCAGCAGGCATGTGAGGATTTGAGCATCTGTGCAGCTGCACACACTGCTCTCTTCAGTCTTGAGGTTGTGTGACTCGCCTCACACTGTATCCATACAGTCTTGGGGAGACAGGATCCAGTCTGCTGGTCCCCTTAGCCCTGCTCTTTCTGCTGTGGCCCTAAGATCCACTAACTGAAGTTTGTTAGGGGAACAGTGCATTGTAGAAAGGTGTCAGTGGGAAGAATAAGTGAGTGCATACATGCCCCTCCTCCATGCAGCATTGTCTAGTGCAGGGTGAGAGGGAACTTGTTCCTAGCAAAGAAGTGACATGTGCTGCTGTGGCTGATATATAGACCTCTAGTTATCAACGTGTCTACTTTATCTGCCTTCGCTGGCCCAATACGCCCGCCTAAGCTCGCCTACCATCGCAGCCACGGACCTGAAAAATCTCGCCAAAGTTATCAATAAAGCTGTCAAAAAGCCGCGCACCAAGTACAGGGCGATAAGCAGCAGACTGTGATAGTTATCACTCATCCGATTGAGCTCGCATTCTATTGGCTGATCGGAACAGCCAATAGAATGCAAGCTCAATCTGATTGGCTGATTGGATCAGCCAATCTGATTGAACTTCAATCTGATTGGCTGATTTAATCAGCCAATCAGATTTTTCCTACCTTAATTCCGACTGGCTGATAGAATCCTATCAGCCAATCGGAATTCGAGGGACGCCATCTTGGATGATGTCACTTAAAGGAACCGTCATTCGTCGTTCAGTCGTCAGTGGAAGAAGATGGCTCCGCGTCGGCTCGTCTGAAGATGGCTCCGCTCCGGATGGATGAAGATTGAAGACGCCGCCTGGATGATGACTTCAATCGGATGGAAGACTTCTTCAGCGCCCCTTGGATGAAGACTTTGGCCGCTGCGGATCTCCTCTTCTGTTCCATCGGTGGCCGGCTGGCTGAAGACGGCTAAAGGTAGGATGATCTTCAGGGGGGTAGTGTTAGGTTTATTTAAGGGGGGTTTGGGTTAGATTAGGGGTATGTGGGTGGTGGGTTTTAATGTGGGGGGGGGGTTGTATTTTTTTTTACAGGCAAAAGAGCTGAATTCGCTGGGGGATGCCCCGCAAAAGGCCCTTTTAAGGGCTGGTAAGGTAATAGAGCTGTTAACTATTTAATGTAGAATAGGGTAGGGCATTTTTTTATTTTGGGGGGCTTTGTTATTTTATTAGGGGGCTTAGATTAGGTGTAAGTAGCTTAAATTTTTAATATTTTTGAAATGTTTGTAACTTATTTTTGTATTTTTTGTAACTTTGTTTTTTTTATTTTTGTAGTTAGTTTATTTAATTGTATGTAAGTGTAGTTATTTGTAGGTAATTTATTTAATTAATTTAATGATAGTGTAGTGTTAGATTTAATTGTAACTTAGGTTAGGATTTATTTTACAGGTAATTTTGTATTTCTTTTAGCTAGGTAGTTATTAAATAGTTAATAACTATTTAATAACTATTCTAACTAGCTAAAATAAATACAAAAAGTTACCTGTAAAATAAATATAAATCCTAAAAGAGCTACAATGTAATTATTAATTACATTGTAGCTATATTAGGGTTTATTTTACAGGTAAGTATTTCGTTTTAAATAGGAATAATTAATTTAATGATAGTGTAGTGTTAGGTGTAATTGTAACTTAGCATAAATAAAAAGAGAGAAGCGCTCAACCTGGGAACGAACAATAGCATAATAGCTTGTTCTATGGCTAGTTACCACCCAAGAAGCAGCCTCTTTTTGCTCAACATGTGCCTTTCACAGAGAAAAACTTTCCTGAAGCATATCAGTCTGATCCTGACTTCACAGTACAGTCCAGCCCCGAAATACCAGGCAATCCTTCTCTGAACGAGAGAAACAGCAAAACCCCAGACGTACGTTTCGGCCTATTGTGGGCCTCGTCAGTGAGGTGCAGCCATATCCCTCTAGGCACACTGAGCAACGGGTCCACGTCTGGATTCCCGCATAACACTTAGGGAGACTTCCCAAAATGTCATAATTTGCATAAATAAAAAGAGAGAAGCGCTCAACCTGGGAACGAACAATAGCATAATAGCTTGTTCTATGGCTAGTTACCACCCAAGAAGCAGCCTCTTTTTGCTCAACATGTGCCTTTCACAGAGAAAAACTTTCCTGAAGCATATCAGTCTGATCCTGACTTCACAGTACAGTCCAGCCCCGAAATACCAGGCAATCCTTCTCTGAACGAGAGAAACAGCAAAACCCCAGACGTACGTTTCGGCCTATTGTGGGCCTCGTCAGTGAGGTGCAGCCATATCCCTCTAGGCACACTGAGCAACGGGTCCACGTCTGGATTCCCGCATAACACTTAGGGAGACTTCCCAAAATGTCATAATTTGCATAAATAAAAAGAGAGAAGCGCTCAACCTGGGAACGAACAATAGCATAATAGCTTGTTCTATGGCTAGTTACCACCCAAGAAGCAGCCTCTTTTTGCTCAACATGTGCCTTTCACAGAGAAAAACTTTCCTGAAGCATATCAGTCTGATCCTGACTTCACAGTACAGTCCAGCCCCGAAATACCAGGCAATCCTTCTCTGAACGAGAGAAACAGCAAAACCCCAGACGTACGTTTCGGCCTATTGTGGGCCTCGTCAGTGAGGTGCAGCCATATCCCTCTAGGCACACTGAGCAACGGGTCCACGTCTGGATTCCCGCATAACACTTAGGGAGACTTCCCAAAATGTCATAATTTGCATAAATAAAAAGAGAGAAGCGCTCAACCTGGGAACGAACAATAGCATAATAGCTTGTTCTATGGCTAGTTACCACCCAAGAAGCAGCCTCTTTTTGCTCAACATGTGCCTTTCACAGAGAAAAACTTTCCTGAAGCATATCAGTCTGATCCTGACTTCACAGTACAGTCCAGCCCCGAAATACCAGGCAATCCTTCTCTGAACGAGAGAAACAGCAAAACCCCAGACGTACGTTTCGGCCTATTGTGGGCCTCGTCAGTGAGGTGCAGCCATATCCCTCTAGGCACACTGAGCAACGGGTCCACGTCTGGATTCCCGCATAACACTTAGGGAGACTTCCCAAAATGTCATAATTTGCATAAATAAAAAGAGAGAAGCGCTCAACCTGGGAACGAACAATAGCATAATAGCTTGTTCTATGGCTAGTTACCACCCAAGAAGCAGCCTCTTTTTGCTCAACATGTGCCTTTCACAGAGAAAAACTTTCCTGAAGCATATCAGTCTGATCCTGACTTCACAGTACAGTCCAGCCCCGAAATACCAGGCAATCCTTCTCTGAACGAGAGAAACAGCAAAACCCCAGACGTACGTTTCGGCCTATTGTGGGCCTCGTCAGTGAGGTGCAGCCATATCCCTCTAGGCACACTGAGCAACGGGTCCACGTCTGGATTCCCGCATAACACTTAGGGAGACTTCCCAAAATGTCATAATTTGCATAAATAAAAAGAGAGAAGCGCTCAACCTGGGAACGAACAATAGCATAATAGCTTGTTCTATGGCTAGTTACCACCCAAGAAGCAGCCTCTTTTTGCTCAACATGTGCCTTTCACAGAGAAAAACTTTCCTGAAGCATATCAGTCTGATCCTGACTTCACAGTACAGTCCAGCCCCGAAATTCCAGGCAATCCTTCTCTGAACGAGAGAAACAGCAAAACCCCAGACGTACGTTTCGGCCTATTGTGGGCCTCGTCAGTGAGGTGCAGCCATATCCCTCTAGGCACACTGAGCAACGGGTCCACGTCTGGATTCCCGCATAACACTTAGGGAGACTTCCCAAAATGTCATAATTTGCATAAATAAAAAGAGAGAAGCGCTCAACCTGGGAACGAACAATAGCATAATAGCTTGTTCTATGGCTAGTTACCACCCAAGAAGCAGCCTCTTTTTGCTCAACATGTGCCTTTCACAGAGAAAAACTTTCCTGAAGCATATCAGTCTGATCCTGACTTCACAGTACAGTCCAGCCCCGAAATACCAGGCAATCCTTCTCTGAACGAGAGAAACAGCAAAACCCCAGACGTACGTTTCGGCCTATTGTGGGCCTCGTCAGTGAGGTGCAGCCATATCCCTCTAGGCACACTGAGCAACGGGTCCACGTCTGGATTCCCGCATAACACTTAGGGAGACTTCCCAAAATGTCATAATTTGCATAAATAAAAAGAGAGAAGCGCTCAACCTGGGAACGAACAATAGCATAATAGCTTGTTCTATGGCTAGTTACCACCCAAGAAGCAGCCTCTTTTTGCTCAACATGTGCCTTTCACAGAGAAAAACTTTCCTGAAGCATATCAGTCTGATCCTGACTTCACAGTACAGTCCAGCCCCGAAATACCAGGCAATCCTTCTCTGAACGAGAGAAACAGCAAAACCCCAGACGTACGTTTCGGCCTATTGTGGGCCTCGTCAGTGAGGTGCAGCCATATCCCTCTAGGCACACTGAGCAACGGGTCCACGTCTGGATTCCCGCATAACACTTAGGGAGACTTCCCAAAATGTCATAATTTGCATAAATAAAAAGAGAGAAGCGCTCAACCTGGGAACGAACAATAGCATAATAGCTTGTTCTATGGCTAGTTACCACCCAAGAAGCAGCCTCTTTTTGCTCAACATGTGCCTTTCACAGAGAAAAACTTTCCTGAAGCATATCAGTCTGATCCTGACTTCACAGTACAGTCCAGCCCCGAAATACCAGGCAATCCTTCTCTGAACGAGAGAAACAGCAAAACCCCAGACGTACGTTTCGGCCTATTGTGGGCCTCGTCAGTGAGGTGCAGCCATATCCCTCTAGGCACACTGAGCAACGGGTCCACGTCTGGATTCCCGCATAACACTTAGGGAGACTTCCCAAAATGTCATAATTTGCATAAATAAAAAGAGAGAAGCGCTCAACCTGGGAACGAACAATAGCATAATAGCTTGTTCTATGGCTAGTTACCACCCAAGAAGCAGCCTCTTTTTGCTCAACATGTGCCTTTCACAGAGAAAAACTTTCCTGAAGCATATCAGTCTGATCCTGACTTCACAGTACAGTCCAGCCCCGAAATACCAGGCAATCCTTCTCTGAACGAGAGAAACAGCAAAACCCCAGACGTACGTTTCGGCCTATTGTGGGCCTCGTCAGTGAGGTGCAGCCATATCCCTCTAGGCACACTGAGCAACGGGTCCACGTCTGGATTCCCGCATAACACTTAGGGAGACTTCCCAAAATGTCATAATTTGCATAAATAAAAAGAGAGAAGCGCTCAACCTGGGAACGAACAATAGCATAATAGCTTGTTCTATGGCTAGTTACCACCCAAGAAGCAGCCTCTTTTTGCTCAACATGTGCCTTTCACAGAGAAAAACTTTCCTGAAGCATATCAGTCTGATCCTGACTTCACAGTACAGTCCAGCCCCGAAATACCAGGCAATCCTTCTCTGAACGAGAGAAACAGCAAAACCCCAGACGTACGTTTCGGCCTATTGTGGGCCTCGTCAGTGAGGTGCAGCCATATCCCTCTAGGCACACTGAGCAACGGGTCCACGTCTGGATTCCCGCATAACACTTAGGGAGACTTCGGGGCTGGACTGTACTGTGAAGTCAGGATCAGACTGATATGCTACGGGAAAGTTCTTTTCTGTGAAAGGCACATATTGAGCAAAAAGAGGCTGCTTCTAGGGTGGTAACCAGCCATAGAACAAGCTATTATGCTATTGTTCGTTCCCAGGTTGAGCGCTTCTCTCTTTTTATTTATGCAAATTTTGACACTTAGGGAAGTCTCCCTAAGTGTGATGCGGGAATCCAGACGTGGACCCGTTGCTCAGTGTGCCTAGAGGGATATGGCTGCACCTCACTGACGAGGCCCACAATAGGCCGAAACGTACGTCTGGGGTTATGCTGTTTCTCTTGTTCAGAAGGGGATTGCCTGGTATTTCGGGGCTGGACTGTACTGTGAAGTCAGGATCAGACTGATATGCTACGGGAAAGTTCTTTTCTGTGAAAGGCACATATTGAGCAAAAAGAGGCTGCTTCTAGGGTGGTAACCAGCCATAGAACAAGCTATTATGCTATTGTTCGTTCCCAGGTTGAGCGCTTCTCTCTTTTTATTTATGTAATTGTAACTTAGGTTAGTTTTTATTTTACAGGTAAATTTCTCTTTATTTTAACTAGGTAGCTATTAAATAGTTAATAACTATTTAATAGCTATTGTACCTAGTTAAAATAAATGGAAATTTGCCTGTAAAATAAAAATAAATCCTAAAATAGCTACAATATAATTATTATTTATATTGTAGCTATATTAGGGTTTATTTTAAAGGTAAGTATTTAGTTTTATATAGGATTAATTTAGTTAATAAGAATAATATTTATTTAGATGTATTTAATTAATATTTAAGTTAGGGGGTGTTAGGGTTAGGGTTAGACTTAGGTTTAGGGGTTAATAATTTTATTATAGTGGCGGCGGTATAGGTGGGGCAGGCGGCGGCGGATTGAAAACCAGGTACGCTGGGCCGGAAAAGTGCAGAGCGTACCTGCTAGTTTTTTGATAACTAGCAAAAGTCGTCAGATTGTGCCGAACATGTGTGCGAAACATCTGGAGTGATGTAAGAATCGATCTGTGTTGGACTGAGTCCGGCGGATCGAAGCTTACGTCACTAAATTTTACTTTTGCCGATGTGTAGGGCTTGATAACTAAGGCGAATCAGCCTTGCCACAAATACGCTGCGGAATTCCAGTGTATTTGAGGTTGACGGCTTGATAACTAGGGGCCAGAGTGTCATGCTGATACTTCACACATTAAAAGAACATTATACACTCATTTTTTTCTTTGCATAAATGTTTTGTAGATGATTTATTTATATAGCCCATGAAGTTTTTTTTTTACAAAAACTGTTTAGTTTTGCTTATTTTTAAATAACATTGCTCTAATTTTCAGACTCCTAACCAAGCCGTGAATACTGTCAGCTACCTTCTCCAGCTTGCTCCTGTTTGTGTAAAGGTTCTTTTCATATGCAAAAGAAGGGGGGAGCGGGGGGGGGGGTGGAGGGTCTTATTTCCCACTTGCAGTGGGCTTTCCAGCTACCTTTTCAACAGAGCTAAACTGAGAGCTTCTAAGTAAGTTTTTAAACAGTTTTATAATAGATTTTTATATCAGTATCTGTGCATCTTATTCTTTATAGTAGTGTCTATTACATGCAGTTATATGAAAATGAGTGTATACTGTCCCTTTAAGGTAAGGTTTATTTTTGTTTTCTCTCTGCCTCAGATTTTACAGCTTCCCATAGTAGTTCTGCTGTTCCAGTCAGTAAACTTATATTTGTCTGCACCTCCATGCTTCCTCCTCGGTCTTTACTTTGCTTTGCTCCTGTTGGCTGCCATAAATCTCTTTAACCGGCAAACCTTACACCAGAATCACATTCAAAAGCATATTAAATGAATCCACAGTGGAGGAATTTATATATTTATTTACTTATTAGTACTGCTCAGGTCCAGTTCCACATATTGCAATTTATTTCATTTTTTTTTAAAATGATTAGGCCAGCAGTGGATGATCCACTGCTGGGCTAATAATTAAAAAAAATGATAAAATAAATTGATTTAGTTTTTTTTTTGGAATGTTGGGGTAGAGAGCGAAATTGCATGGGGGGGGGGGGGGGGCAAGAAAATGTTTGCCCAGGGTCCAATCAATAATTAAAGACGGCCTTGAGTACGGTTTTTCCCCAAAATACACAAATTCTTATTCCTGTCAGAGGAGCAAATACCAGAAACCCTGTCTCAAGTAATTCCGATCAAATTCTTGGTGTGAATTAAGTTAATATCAATGGTATAATGACAGCGAGTAAATAATATGATCATCTCTAATGGAGGCTGCAAACATAATATTTGCTTCAACATCTCAGTCAGATAGCCATTAAAGTGACATTCAAAAAATGACATGCTCTATTAATTGAGAGGATGTAATTCTGCATTATAAACCAAAATAACTATCACCTAGATTACGAGTTTTGCGTTGCGGCTTTTAACGCTGAAAAAAATTGCAATTTCAGCATAAAAGCAGTAATGCCGCTATTGGGAGTTGTGTCGGTATAGCTATACCAAAAAGCATTTTAGCCTGTAACGCAAAGTCAATCCCGCACTGAAAAAAATGAAATTTTTGCGTGGGATTTCCATAGCGCCAGTATTACAGTTTGTGTGGTGAGGCTAAAAAGCTTGCGTTACAGCCTATACCGACATGATCCATACCACCATCTGAGAGCAGTAGTTATGGATTTTGTGTAACAAAAATGTTTCACAAAACTCATAACTAAAGTGTTACAAAGTACACTAACACCCATAAACGACCTATTAAACCCTAAACTGCCGCCCTCCCGCATTGCAAACACTATATTAAACCTATTAACCCCTAATCTGCCACCCATCCACATCATGACTATTAAAGAAATTTATTAACCCCTATCTGTCGCCACCTACATCGCCAACAATATTTAAAGGGACACTGAACCCAAATTTTTTCTTTCATGATTCAGATAGAGCATGCATGAAATTTTAAGCAACTTTCTAATTTACTACTATTATAATTTTTTCTTTGCTCTCTTGCTATCTTTATTTACAAAGCAGGAATGTGATGCTGCTGCATAGGAGCCGGCCCATTTTTGGTTGAGAACCTGGGTTATGCTTGATTATTGGTGGGTAGATATAAGCCTCCAATAAGCAAGCGCTATCCATGGTGCTGAACCTCCTGCTTTTAAATTAAAGATAGCAAGAGAACAAAGAAAAATTGATAATAGGAGTAAATTAGAAAGTTGTTTAAAATGTCATGCTCTATCTGAATCATGAAAGAAAAAAATTGGGTTCAGTGTCTATTTAAATATATTAACTCGTATTCCCTCGCACCCGACATCGGCCACCACTAATAAAGTTATTAATCCCTAAACCTCCGGCCTCCCACATCTCCACCACTAAATAAGCCTATTAACCCCTAAACCACTGGGCCCCCACATCGCAAAACACTAAATTAAACTATTAACCCCTAAACCTAACACCCCCTAACTTTAAATTAAAATTACAATATAACTATATTTAAATAAATAAAAATTTACCTATGAAATAAAAATAAACCTAACATTAAACTATAAATTAACCTAACCTTACTATTCTAATAAAATAAAAATACTACCAATTAAAAAAATCTAAATGACAAATTTAAAAAAACCTAACATTACGAAAAAAAATAAAAAATCGAAATTACAACTAAAAACAAACAAACAAATCCTACGAAAAAATAAATAAAATCTAAGTTTACCAAAATCAATTAACAGTAAAATCACGAAAAATAAAAAAGGTTTATATTTATTTCACAGGTAAGTTTTTATTTATTTAAATAGAAATATATTGTAATTTTAATTTAAAGTTAGGGGAGTGTTGATGTGGGAGGGCGGCGGTTTAGGGGTTAATAGGTTTATTATAGTGGCAGCGATGTCGAGGAGTAGAGGAATAGGGGTTAATAACTTTTATTAATGTTGGCATAGTCCAGAGCAGCAGATTAGGAGTTAATAACTTTTATTAGTGTCGGCAATGTCGGGAAGAGGCGGATTAAGGGTATTTAGACTAGGGGTTTATGTTAGGGTGTTAGGTTTAAACTTACCCTTTTTTCAATGGGGTTGCGTTACGGAAATTTTTGATTCCCCAATCGCAGGTGTTAGGTTTTTTTATAACAATCTCTCCCCATTGATGTCTATGGGGGAAAGCGTGCACGAGCATGTCAAAGCAGCCTTTGGCTTTTGTGAGGTATGGAGCTTAACGCCACCATATCGCACGCACAAGGAGGCTTTTCAGTAAATCGCAATGGCAGCGCTATGGAGGGTGAAATAATGCAATTTTTTTGGAGTTAGTTTCACACCCTGTTTAGTGCAAAACTCGTAATTTAGGTGTATGTGTTTAACCCCTTGCATATGCTTGTACAGTGCTGCCCCATGCTCTAGCATGACTAATCACACAAGAGCTGAGTCTGTCAATCACACAGGACAAATGAGCCCAGGATGATTTACCTCAGAGGTTAGTTAGCTGCAGTTTGAAGGCTCACAGTCTCAGCTGCCTCCACAGCTTTAGAATTTGAATCCCGATGGATTAAACTATTTTTCATTAACTCTCAATGTAAGAAACATTAAAATACCTAATAAGCAACTGTTATAAATAGATTTTAAAAGGACATTAAAAACAATGTGCTCTACATATGCACAGTAAATATCAACAGTTAATCACTGAATCATTTAGAAAATTAGTTTGTGTGCTGCTCTAAGCAATAATTGTGTAAAATAAAGCCTGGCTGGAAAAATTCAGGACAATTCAGGAAAATTCAGGACAAAAATTTAAGGACAGTCTACGCCAGAGGTTTTGATTAAAAAACAAAATTTATGCTTACCTGATAAATTTATTTCTGTTGTGGTGTATCCAGTCCACGGATTCATCCATTACTTGTGGGGATATTCTCCTTCCCAACAGGAAGCTGCAAGAGGATCACCCACAGCAGAGCTGTCTATATAGCTCCTCCTCTAACTGCCACCTCCAGTCATTCGACCAAAGACAAGCAAGAGAAAGGAGAAACTATAGGGTGCAGTGGTGACTGTAGTTTAAAAATAAAAAACACCTGCCTTAAAATGACAGGGCGGGCCGTGGACTGGATACACCACAAGAGAAATAAATTTATCAGGTAAGCATAAATTTTGTTTTCTCTTGTAAGGTGTATCCAGTCCACGGATTCATCCATTACTTGTGGGATACCAATACCAAAGCTATAGGACACGGATGAAGGGAGGGACAAGGCAGGCGCCTAAACGGAAGGCACCACTGCCTGTAAGACCTTTCTCCCAAAAATAGCCTCCGAAGAAGCAAAAGTAGCAAATTTGTAGAATTTAGAAAAAGTATGAAGCGAAGACCAAGTCGCCGCCTTACAAATCTGTTCAACAGAAGCCTCATTTTTAAAAGCCCATGTGGAAGCCACCGCTCTAGTGGAATGAGCTGTAATTCTTTCAGGAGGCTGCTGGCCAGCAGTCTCATAAGCTAAGCGGATTATACTTCTTAACCAAAAAGAAAGAGAAGTTGCTGAAGCATTTTGGCCTTTCCTCTGTCCAGAGTAGACAACAAACAATGCAGATGTTTGACGAAAATCTTTAGTAGCTTGTAAATAAAACTTTAAAGCACGAACAACGTCAAGATTGTGTAAAAGACGTTCTTTCTTTGAAGAAGGATTAGGACCCAGTGACGGAACAATCTCCTGATTGATATTCTTATTAGATACCACCTTAGGAAGAAACCCAGGTTTGGTACGCAAAACTACCTTATCTGCATGGAAGATCAGATAAGGGGAATCACACTGCAAGGCAGATAACTCTGAAACTCTTTGAGCCGAAGATATAGCTACCAAAAACAGAACTTTCCAAGATAAAAGCTTGATATCTATGGAATGCAGAGGTTCAAACGGAACCCCTTGAAGAACTTTAAGAACTAAATTTAAACTCTATGGCGGAGCAACAGGTTTAAACACAGGCTTGATTCTAACTAAAGCCTGACAAAATGCCTGAACGTCTGGAACATCCGCCAGACGCTTGTGCAAAAGAATAGACAGAGCAGAAATCTGTCCCTTTAAGGAACTAGCTGACAATCCCTTCTCCAATCCTTCTTGGAGAAAAGATAATATCCTGGGAATCCTGACTTTACTCCATGAGTAACCTTTGGATTCACACCAATGAAGATATTTACACCATATCTTATGATAAATTTTCCTGGTGACAGGCTTTCGAGCCTGAATTAAGGTATCAAATGACCAACTCGGAGAAACCACGTTTTGATAAAATCAAGCGTTCAATCTCCAAGCAGTCAGACGCAGAGAAATTAGATTTGGATGGTTGAAAGGACCCTGAAGTAGAAGGTCCTGTCTCAGCGGTAGAGTCCATGGTGGAAGGGATGACATGTCCACCAGATCTGCATACCAAGTTCTGCGTGGCCACGCAGGTGCTATCAAAATCACTGAAGCGCTCTCCTGCTTGATCTTGGCAATCAGACGAGGGAGCAGAAGAAACGGTGGAAACACATAAGCCAGGTTGAAAGACCAAGGCGCTGCTAGAGCATCTATCAGCGCTGCCTTGGGATCCCTGGACCTGGATCCGTAACAAGGAAGCTTGGCGTTCTGACGAGACGCCATAAGATCCACTTCTGGTTTGCCCCAAAGTTGAATCAACTGTGCAAACACCTCCGGATGGAGTTCCCACTCCCCGGATTAAAAGTCTGTCGACTTAGAAAATCCGCCTCCCAGTTCTCTACTCCTGGGATATGGATAGCTGATAGATGGCAAGAGTGAACCTCTGCCCATAGAATTATTTTTGAAACCTCCAACATTGCTAGGGAACTCCTTGTTCCCCCTTGATGGTTGATGTAGGCTACAGTCGTTATATTGTCTGAAATCTGATGAACCTGACCGCAGCTAGCTGAGGCCAAGCCTGGAGAGCATTGAATATCGCTCTTAGTTCCAGAATGTTTATCGGAAGGAGTGTCTCCTCCTGAGACCACAAGCCCTGAGCTTTCAGGGAGTTCCAGACTGCACCCCAGCCCAGAAGGCTGGCATCTGTCGTTACAATTGTCCAATCTGGCCTGCGGAAGGTCATACCCTTGGACAGATGGACCCGAGATAGCCACCAGAGAAGAGAATCCCTGGTCTCCTGATCCAGATTTAGTAGAGGGGACAAATCTGTGTAATCCCCATTCCACTGACTGAGCATGCAGAGTTGCAGCGGTCTGAGATGTAGGCGGGCAAACGGCACTATGTCCATTGCCGCTACCATTAAGCCGATGACTTCCATACACTGAGCCACTGAAGGGCGAGAAGTAGAATAAAGAACACGGCAGGAATTTAGAAGTTTTGACAACCTGGCCTCTGTCAGGTAAATCTTCATTTCTACAGAATCTATCAGAGTTCCTAGGAAGGAAACTCTTGTGAGAGGGGATAGAGAACTCTTTTCTTCGTTCACTTTCCACCCATGCGACATCAGGAATGCCAGAACAATGTCTGTATGGGACCTGGCGATTTGAAAATTTGATGCCTGTATTAGAATGTCGTCTAGGTAAGGGGCTACTGCTATAACCCGCGGCCTTAGGACCGCTAGCAGTGACCCCAGAACCTTCGTAAAGATTCTTGGTGCCGTAGCTAACCCAAAGGGAAGAACCACAAACTGGTAATGCCTGTCTAGGAAGGCAAACCTGAGAAACCGATGATGATCTCTGTGTATCGGAATGTGCAGATAAGCATCCTTTAAGTCCACGGTAGTCATATATTGACCATCCTGGATCATAGGTAGGATGGTTCGAATAGTCTCCATCTTGAAGGATGGGACCCTGAGAAATTTGTTTAGGATCTTGAGATCTAAGATTGGTCTGAAGGTTCCCTCTTTCTTGGGAACCACAAACAGATATGAATAGAAGCCTTGCCCCTGTTCCTCCTTTGGAACTGGGTGGATCACTCCCATAACTAGGAGGTCTTGAACACAATGTAAGAATGCCTCTCTCTTTATCTGGTTTGCAGATAATTGTGAGAGATTAAATCTTCCTTTTGGGGAAGAAGCTTTGAAGTCCAGAAGATATCCCTGGGACATGATTTCCAACGCCCAGGGATCCTGGACATCTCTTGCCCAAGCCTGGGCGAAGAGAGAAAGTCTGCCCCCTACTAGATCCGTTACCGGATCGGGGGCTGATCTTTCATGCTGTCTTAGAGGCAGCAGCAGGTTTTTTGGCCTGCTTTCCTTTGTTCCAAGCCTGGTTAGGTCTCCAGACCGGCTTGGACTGAGCTAAAATTCCCTCTTGTTTTGTATTAGAGGAAGTTGAAGCTGCGCCACTCTTGAAGTTTTGAAAGGCACGAAAATTAGGCTGTTTGGTCCTTAATTTGTTGGACCTATCCTGAGGAAGGGCGTGACCTTTTCCTCCAGTAATATCAGAAATGATCTCCTTCAGTCCAGGCCCGAATAGGGTCTGCCCCTTGAAGGGAATGTTGAGAAGCTTAGACTTTGAAGTAAAGTCAGCTGACCAGGATTTAAGCCATAGCACGCTACGCGCCTGAATAGCAAAACCTGAGTTCTTAGCCGTTAGTTTGGTTAAATGAACAACGGCGTCAGAAACAATTGAATTGGCTAGCTTAAGAGCTTTAAGCTTGTCAAGGATATCATCCAATGGGGTTTCTACCTGTAGAGCCTCTTCTAGAGACTCAAACCAGAAGGCCGCAGCAGCAGTGACAGGGGCAATGCCTGCAAGGGGCTGGAGAATAAAACCTTGTTGAATAAAAATTTTCTTAAGGTAACCCTCTAATTTTTTGTCCATTGGATCTAGAAAAGCACAACTGTCCTCGACAGGGATAGTTGTACGCTTCGCTAGAGTAGAGACTGCTCCCTCCACCTTAGGGACCGTTTGCCACAAGTCCCGTGTAGCGGCATCTATGGGAATGATCTTTTTAAAAACAGGAGGGGGAGAGAACGGTACACCTGGTCTATCCCATTCCTTAGTAATAATTTCTGAAAACCTCTTAGGTATTGGACAAACATCAGTGTAAACAGGCACTGCGTAGTATTTATCCAATTTACACAATTTCTCTGGGACTACAATGGCGTCACAGTCATCCAGAGTTGCTAAAACCTCCCTGAGCAACATGCGGAGGTGTTCAAGCTTAAATTTAAATGTAGACATATCAGAATCAGGTTGAAGTGTCTTCCCTGAGTCAGAAAAATAACCCACAGATAGAAGCTCTCCTTCTTCGGCTTCTGCACATTGTGAGGGTATATCGGACATAGCTACTAAAGCGTCAGAGAGCTCTGTATTTGTTCTAGCCCCAGAGCTGTCTCGCTTTCCTTGTAACCCTGGCAGTTTGGACAATACTTCTGTAAGAGTATGATTCATAACTGCCGCCATGTCTTGTAAAGTATACGCAATGGGCGCGCTAGATGTACTTGGCGCCCCTTGAGCGGGAGTTATAGGCTCTGACACGTGGGGAGAGTTAGTCGGCATAACTTCCCCCTTGTCAATTTTCTCTGGTGATAAATCTTTTAAAGCCAGAATATGGTATTTATAACTTATAGTAAGATCAGTGCATTTGGTACACATTCTAAGAGGGGGTTCCACAATGGCTTCTAAAAATAATGAACAAGGAGTTTCCTCTATGTCAGACATGTTTAACAGACTAGTAATGAGACCAACAAGCTTGGAAAACACTTTAATTAATGTGAAAAAACAGATTATAAAAAACGGTACTGTGCCTTTAAGGGAAAAAAACAAACACAAAAACTGCAAAACAGTGAAAAAAGCAGTTAACTCTATGAAATTTTTACAGTGTATATAATAGTCGAAAATAGCATTGCACCCACTTGCAAATGGATGATTAACCCCTCAGGTTCAAAAACGAAGCAAAAAACGGTAAAAACCGTTAAAACAGTCACAAGCAAACTTCCACAGCTCTACTGTGGCGCCTACCTTCCCATAAAACGACTTTTGTAGGCACAAAATCCTTTTACAGAGGCCCAATATGTCAGGGGACTCCTTCAGGGAAGCTGGATGTCTCAGAATGTAAAAACAACTGCACAATTAGAGCGCGAAAATAGGCCCCTCCCACCATGCACTCAAAGTCAGAGGGCCTTAAAAAACTATTCCTAGGAGTAAAATAACAGCCATGTGGAAAACTAGGCCCCAAACAAAGATTTATCACCTCAGTAAAAAACGTTCTTTATATAAATGCAAACGTTTTACATACTAAGCCATAATAGAAAGTAATCTGAAAATTACTTTTTACTGCAAGCATGATGCCAGTCGTTTATTAAATCACTGCAATCAGGCTTACCTTAACTATATCAGGCACTGTCAGCATTTTCTAGTTCTTATCATCCTCTAGAAAATAATATACTGAACATACCTCAGGGCAGTCAATTCTGCAGGCCGTTCTCCCAGCTGAAGTTTCCTCATACTCTTTAGTTATGTGTGAGAACAGCAGTGGACCTTAGTTACAACCTCAGGCAAATTCTTCTTCTAATTTCTGCCTGAGGTAAAAAACAGTACAACACCGGCACCGTTTAAAAATAACAAACTTTGAAGATACACTACACTAATTCACCACATCTCTCTAGCTACTTCCCTTGTCGAGAGCTGCAAGAGAATGACTGGGGATGGCAGTTAGGGGAGGAGCTATATAGACAGCTCTGCTGTGGGTGATCCTCTTGCAGCTTCCTGTTGGGAAGGAGAATATCCCCACAAGTAATGGAAGAATCCGTGGACTGGATACACCTTACAAGAGAAAGATAGATAATCCCTTTATTACCCAATCCCATACCTCCCAACATTTCAAAATTCAAAAGAGGGACCCCCCCCCCCCGCGGCAAACAAATTGAAATGTGGTGGGCGGGGCTTAAAAATCATAAGACTTAAGTAATATAAATAAAATTCTAAATAAAGTCATAGATTTTAATACACTTAGGCAGCAAATCAAACACAAGCTCAAACCACTAGTATGGCTATGTGAGCTATGTATTTAATTAGCCTTTGCAAAGATATTGTTAAATATTTTTATCTTAATTGGACATTTAATAATAAATTCTTTAAAACTGCTCTCTGCATTCCCCATTAATATTCTAAATTCTGGCCTTTAAAGTCAGCATAAATGCACAGTAGCACACTACATAGCATACACTTACACATGCAGATACACACACACTACATAGCATACACTTATACAAGCAGATACACACACACACTACATAGCATACACTTACACATGCAGATACACACACACTACATAGCATACACTTATACATGCAGATACACACACACACTACATAGCATACACTTATACATGCAGATACACACACACTACATAGCATACACTTATACATGCAGATACACACACACTACATAGCATACACTTACACATGAAGATACACACACACTACATAGCATACAGATGCACATACACACACTACATAGCTTACATTTATACATGCAGACACACAAACACTACATAGTATAAACTTATACATACAGACACACACACTACATCATATATGGGTATCTGTATGGGGTCCTGGGGTTGGCAAGCACGTTAGCTGGCAGTCTGCAGCTGCCACTGTTCGTTACCCTGGTATTAGCACTGCTCATTGTATAAAACTGAAGGCATGCTAGTATTATCACCAGGGGTTAGACATCATCACTACCAGAGGTAGGTTAGAGAGGTCACCATTACCCTTGGTCAGAGTGTATACAGCCTTCTTACTCCTGCTTAACCCACACACCATTCCTTTTCCACAGGGAATCTAACAAGTATCTAACCCTGTGAGAGCAAAGCCAGCTGCTTCTGAGTATGGGCCCAACAAAATTTTTTAAAAAAATAATTCTATCTTTAAACTATGAATTCCGCTGCTGGAATTCATCATTGCACATGAGCGCTATTTTGTGCTCGCCTGCAATCCCGCCCCCTGCCTGCGCACAGCCAATCACGCGTGGGCAGGAGCTGTCAATCTCCCTGGTCGGACGAGACTGGGGAGATTGAAATTCGATGCAGGTTAGAGAAGCAGCAGTCTGATGACCGCTGCTTCATAAATAAGGACTACTGGTTCTCCACTTATATATATATACATACACACACACACACACCACCACCAGTAAAAAGACTATGACTTACTGAAGGCTCAGATGATAGCTAGCATTTCATAGCAAAAAGTATTTTTTTAATTAAGGAAAATAGATTGTTTTTGTAAACATAATGCTATTTCACCATTAATAGACTAAATTATAGTGTAAATATAACTTTTATATGCACTGGGGAAAGAAAAACATTTGTATGACTCACTTTATTGCTATATTCCCTTTATTGTGGTGGTCTGGAACCAAACCCGCAATATCTATGAGGCACGCCTGTACTTGACTTTGAGACTCCCTAGGAAGTATGGAGCTAGCACAGAGGTATTATACAGCAAAAGCAAACAAGATACATTATAAACATTTATGACAATGTCATAATATTTTTCTAATTTAATTAATTAATTATCCAGGCGCTTGTTAGTTTACTATTCCTTTTACAGTAAAACAAAACAAAACTTTATTTTGCAAACAATAAAAAACAGAATTTATGCTTACCTGATAAATTACTTTCTCCAACGGTGTGTCCGGTCCACAGCGTCATAATTACTTGTGGGAATATCTCTTCCCCAACAGGAAATGGCAAAGAGTCCCAGCAAAGCTGGCCATATAGTCCCTCCTAGGGCTCTGCCCACCCCAGTCATTCGGACCGACGGACAGGAGGAAAAATATAGGAGAAACCATATGGTACCGTGGTGACTGTAGTTAGAGAAAATAATTAATCAGACCTGATTAAAAAACCAGGGCGGGCCGTGGACCGGACACACCGTTGGAGAAAGTAATTTATCAGGTAAGCATAAATTCTGTTTTCTCCAACATTGGTGTGTCCGGTCCACGGCGTCATCCTTACTTGTGGGAACCAATACCAAAGCTTTAGGACACGGATGAAGGGAGGGAGCAAATCAGGTTACCTAAACGGAAATAGCCTCAGAAGAAGCAAAAGTATCAAATTTGTAAAATTTGGCAAAGATGTGCAGTGAAGACCAAGTCGCTGCCTTACATATCTGATCAACAGAAGCCTCGTTCTTGAAGGCCCATGTGGAAGCCACAGCCCTAGTGGAGTGAGCTGTGATTCTTTCAGGAGGCTGCCGCCCGGCAGTCTCATAAGCCAATCGAATGATGCTTTTAAGCCAAAAGGAAAGAGAGGTAGAAGTCGCTTTTTGACCTCTCCTTTTACCAGAATAAACGACAAACAGAGAAGATGTTTGTCTGAAATCTTTCGTAGCTTCTAAGTAGAACTTTAGAGCACGGACTACATCTAAGTTGTGTAGCAAACGTTCCTTCTTTGAAACTGGTTTCGGACACAAAGAAGGTACAACTATCTCCTGGTTAATATTCTTGTTAGAAACAACCTTTGGAAGAAAACCAGGCTTAGTACGCAAAACAACCTTATCTGAATGGAACACCAGATAGGGCAGAGTACACTGCAGAGCAGATAACTCTGAAACTCTTCTAGCAGAAGAAATAGCAACCAAAAACAAAACTTTCCAAGATAATAACTTAATATCTATGGAATGTAGAGGTTCAAACGGAACCCCTTGAAGAACTGAAAGAACTAGATTTAGACTCCAGGGAGGAGTCAAAGGTCTGTAAACAGGCTTGATCCTGACCAGAGCCTGAACAAATGCTTGAACATCTGGCACAGCTGCCAGTCGTTTGTGTAGTAAGACAGATAAAGCAGAAATCTGTCCCTTTAGAGAACTCGCAGATAATCCTTTATCCAAGCCTTCCTGCAGAAAGGAAAGAATCTTAGGAATTTTTATCTTATTCCATGGGAATCCCTTGGATTCACACCAACAGATATATCTTTTCCATATTTTATGGTAAATCTTTCTAGTTACCGGTTTTCTGGCCTGAACCAGAGTATCTATCACAGAATCTGAAAACCCACGCTTTGATAGAATCAAGCGTTCAATCTCCAAGCCGTCAGCTGGAGGGAGACCAGATTTGGATGTTCGAATGGACCCTGAACAAGAAGGTCCTGTCTCAAAGGTAGCTTCCATGGTGGAACCGATGACATATTCACCAGGTCTGCATACCAAGTCCTGCGTGGCCACGCAGGAGCTATCAAGATCACTGAGGCCCTCTCCTGTTTGATCCTGGCTACCAGCCTGGGAATGAGAGGAAACGGTGGGAACACATAAGCTAGGTTGAAAGTCCAAGGTGCTACTAGTGCATCCACGAGAGTCGCCTTGGGATCCCTGGATCTGGACCTGTAACAAGGAACCTTGCAGTTCTGACGAGACGCCATCAGATCCATGTCTGGAATGCCCCATAATTGAGTCAACTGGGCAAAGATCTCCGGGTGGAGTTCCCACTCCCCCGGATGGAAAGTCTGACGACTCAGATAATCCGCTTCCCAATTTTCCACACCTGGGATGTGGATTGCAGATAGATGGCAGGAGTGATCCTCCGCCCATTGTATTATTTTGGTTACTTCTTTCATCGCTAGGGAACTCCTTGTTCCCCCCTGACGATTGATATACGCAACAGTCGTCATGTTGTCTGATTGGAATCTTATGAATCTGGCCTTTGCAAGCTGAGGCCAAGCCCTGAGAGCATTGAATATCGCTCTTAGTTCCAGAATGTTTATCGGGAGAAGAGACTCTTCCCGAGACCATAGTCCCTGAGCTTTCAGGGATTCCCAGACCGCGCCCCAGCCCCCTAGACTGGCGTCGGTCGTGACAATGACCCACTCTGGTCTGCGGAAGCTCATTCCCTGGGATAGATGGTCCAGGGTCAGCCACCAACGGAGTGACTCTCTGGTCTTCTGATCTACTTGAATCACTGGAGACAAGTCTGTATAGTCCCCATTCCACTGTTTGAGCATGCACAGTTGTAATGGTCTTAGATGAATTCGTGCAAAAGGAACTATGTCCATTGCTGCAACCATCAACCCTACCACTTCCATGCACTGAGCTATGGAAGGACGTGGAACAGAGTGAAGAACTTGACAAGCGCTTAGAAGTTTTGACTTTCTGACATCTGTCAGAAAAATCCTCATTTCTAAGGAATCTATTATTGTTCCCAAGAAGGGAACTCTTGTTGACGGAGACAGAGAACTCTTTTCTATGTTCACTTTCCATCCGTGAGATCTGAGAAAGGCCAGAACGATGTCTGTATGAGCCTTTGCTTTTGAAAGGGACGACGCTTGTATTAGAATGTCGTCCAAGTACGGTACTACTGCAATGCCCCTTGGTCTTAGAACCGCTAGAATTGACCCGAGTACCTTTGTGAAAATCCTTGGAGCAGTGGCTAACCCGAATGGGAGGGCCACAAACTGGTAATGTTTGTCCAGAAAGGCGAACCTTAGGAACTGATGATGTTCTTTGTGGATAGGAATATGTAGGTACGCATCCTTTAGATCCACGGTAGTCATAAATTGACCTTCCTGGATAGTGGGTAGAATCATTCGAATGGTTTCCATTTTGAACGATGGTACCCTGAGAAATTTGTTTAGGATCTTTAAATCCAGAATTGGTCTGAAGGTTCCCTCTTTTTTGGGAACTACGAACAGATTTGAGTAAAATCCCATTCCTTGTTCCGTCATTGGAACAGGGTGTATCACTCCCATCTTTAACAGGTCTTCTACACAATGTAAGAACGCCTGTCTCTTTATTTGGTTTAAGGATAAGTGAGACATGTGGAACCTTCCCCTTGGGGGTAGTTCCTTGAATTCCAGAAGATAGCCCTGAGAAACTATTTCTAGTGCCCAGGGATCCTGAACATCTCTTGCCCAATCCTGAGCAAAGAGAGAGAGTCTGCCCCCTACTAGATCCGGTCCCGGATCGGGGGCTACTCCTTCATGCTGTTTTGTTAGCAGCAGCCGGCTTCTTGGCCTGCTTACCCTTGTTCCAGCCTTGCATAGGTTTCCAGGCTGGTTTGGGCTGTGAGGCATTACCCTCTTGCTTAGAGGATGCGGAATTAGAGGTCGGTCCGTTCCTGAAATTGCGAAAGGAACGAAAATTAGACTTATTCTTGGCCTTGAAAGGCCTATCTTGTGGAAGGGCGTGGCCCTTTCCCCCAGTAATGTCTGAGATAATCTCTTTCAATTCTGGCCCAAAGAGAGTTTTACCTTTGAAAGGGATGTTAAGCAATTTTGTCTTGGATGATACATCCACTGACCGAGGCTTTAGCCAAAGCGCTCTATTGCAAACCCTGAATTTTTCGCCGCTAATCTAGCTAATTGCAAAGCGGCATCTAAAATAAAAGAGTTAGCCAACTTAAGTGCGTGAACTCTGTCCATAACCTCCTCATACGGAGTCTCTCTACAGAGCGACTTTTCTAGTTCCTCGAACCAGAACCACGCTGCTGTAGTGACAGGAACAATGCACGAAATGGGTTGTAGAAGGTAACCCTGCTGTACAAAAATCTTTTTAAGCAAACCTTCCAATTTTTTATCCATAGGATCTTTGAAAGCACAACTATCCTCAATAGGGATAGTAGTGCGCTTGTTTAGAGTAGAAACTGCCCCCTCGACCTTAGGGACTGTCTGCCATAAGTCCTTTCTGGGGTCGACCATAGGAAATAATTTCTTAAATATAGGTGGAGGAACAAAAGGTATGCCGGGCTTCTTCCACTCCTTATTCACTATGTCCGCCACCCGCTTGGGTATAGGAAAAGCGTCGGGGTGCACCGGAACCTCTAGAAACTTGTCCATCTTGCATAATTTCTCTGGAATGACCAAGTTGTCACAATCATCCAGGGTAGATAACACCTCCTTAAGCAGTGCGCGGAGATGTTCTAATTTAAATTTAAATGTCACAACATCAGGTTCAGCTTGTTGAGAAATTTTTCCTGAATCTGAAATTTCCCCATCTGACAGAACCTCCCTCATGGCCACTTCAGATTGGTGTGAGGGTATGACAGAACAATTATCATCAGCGCCCTCCTGCTCTTCAGTGTTTAAAACAGAGCAATCGCGCTTTCTCTGATATGCAGGCATTTTGGATAAAATATTTGCTATGGAGTTATCCATTACAGCCGTCAATTGTTGCATGGTAATAAGCATTGGCGCGCTAGATGTACTAGGGGCCTCCTGCGTGGGCAAAACTGGTGTAGACACAGTAGGGGATGATGTAGTATCATGTCTACTCCCCTCATCTGAGGAATCATCTTGGGCAATTTCATTATCTGTGGCAGTACTGTCCTTACTTTGTTTGGACGCTATGGCACAATTATCACACAATTTTGAGTGGGGAGACACATTGGCTTTCACACATATAGAACATAGCTTATCCGAAGGCACAGACATGTTAAACAGGCTTAAACTTGGCAATAAAGCACAAAAAACGTTTTAAAACAAAACCGTTACTGTCTCTTTAAATTTTAAACAGAGCACACTTTATTACTGAATATGTGAAAAAGTATGAAGGAATTGTTCAAAATTTACCAAAATTTCACCACATTGTCTTAAAGCCTTAATAGTATTGCATACCAATTTTCAGAGCTTTAACCCTTAAAATAACGGAACCGGGGCCATTTATAAATTTAACCCCTATACAGTCCCAGCTACAGCCTTTGCTGTGACTTTACCAAGCCCAGAGGGGAATACGATACCAAATGACGCCTTCTAGACACTTTTCCAACAACTTTCTGGTCCTCACACATGCATCTGCATGTCTTGCTCTCAAAAACATCTGCGCAGTAATGGCCCGAATGGCCTGGAAAAGGTGTCTAACACAGTGCCTGCCGTTAAAAAACGTTCCCCAAGTTTATAAGTGTGAATTATCAGCATAAACATGAATAAAATGACCAAATAAAGCAATCGATTTAGCCCATAAAAGTGTCTACCAGTTTTATAGCCCATATTAAGCCTGTTATTCTGTTTGAAAAATAAGAAAAATGGCTTACCGGTCCCCATGAGGGGAAATGACAGCCTTCCAGCATTACACAGTCTTGTTAGAAATATGGCTAGTCATACCTTAAGCAGAAAAGTCTGCTAACTGTTTCCCCCAACTGAAGTTACTTCATCTCAACAGTCCTATGTGGAAACAGCAATCGATTTTAGTTACTGTCTGCTAAAATCATCTTCCTCTCACAAACAGAAATCTTCATCCTTTTCTGTTTCAGAGTAAATAGTACATACCAGCACTATTTTAAAATAACAAACTCTTGATAGTAGAATAAAAAACTACAACTAAACACCACATACTCTTAACCATCTCCGTGGAGATGTTGCCTGTGCAACGGCAAAGAGAATGACTGGAGTGGGCGGAGCCTAGGAGGGACTATATGGCCAGCTTTGCTGGGACTCTTTGCCATTTCCTGTTGGGGAAGAGATATTCCCACAAGTAAGGATGACGCCGTGGACCGGACACACCAATGTTGGAGAAATAGGAATGTTTTTTTTTTGGGCAGATGATCAATATTCTTTTATATTTAATATGCAACAGGTTGTGCAGAAATGGTAAATAAGTGCCTTACTCAGATCCATGAGATCCTGCCTTTTAAAGTATATATCAATAGCAATTAAAGGGACATAAAGCTGCTAGAAGAAAATACCTTAATTCATTAGAGCATTTTGTTACTACACTATTGCTGCCATCAATTTAACCCTCACAAAGGGCCACATCAAAAGTGGAGCACTAAATATTTTTTGCATGCAAGAGATATTAGCGGTCCACTTTGTATTACCAGCGCACGATAATGTGCGCTGGTATTACAAGTTAATCGCAATGCAAACGCCAGCTTGCATTCGCATTGCTAGGGAGCATTGCACTCACCAGAGTGCGCTTTCATAGGCTCCTATAGGAGCCTCGTTCTGATGCCATCACAGACGGCATCAGAACCTCAAACAGCAAAGAGGGTAAGTAGCGCAGCATTTTTAAATATATATGTATATGATTTACATGCAAACAGGTGTATAATATGTATTAATACTTTCCCCTTCTGGTGAACCGCAGCCGTCCCACAGTCTCTCCCAAGGTCTGTGTGAATATATCAGGTGTGCTAGCTGGAGGCGCTGGTTCAGCTTGTATCAGTCGTTGGTATCTTCCTTTCCTTTCCTTCCTCAGTTGTATAAGTAGTGTATATTGCAGGTTACCGGCTCCTTCCCAATATGAAAAGACAATATCACAGATTCAGTAAAAAAGTTTGTCTTTATTTGGCTCAACGCAAAAGCGTTGAAACGCTTTTGCGTTGAGCCAAATAAAGACAAACTTTTTTACTGAATCTGTGATATTGTCTTTTCATATTGGGAAGGAGCCGGTAACCTGCAATATACACTACTTATACAACTGAGGAAGGAAAGGAAAGGAAGATACCAACGACTGATACAAGCCGAACCAGCGCCTCCAGCTAGCACACCTGATATGTATATGATTATATACATATATATTTATGTGTTAATATGTGTATATACATACAGGGAGTGCAGAATTATTAGGCAAATGAGTATTTTGACCACATCATCCTCTTTATGCACGTTGTCTTACTCCAAGCTGTATAGGCTCGAAAGCTTACTACCAATTAAGCATATTAGGTGATGTGCATCTCTGTAATGAGAAGGGGTGTGGTCTAATGACATCAACACCCTATATCATGTGTGCATAATTATTAGGCAACTTCCTTTCCTTTGGCAAAATGGGTCAAAAGAAGGACTTGACAGGCTCAGAAAAGTAAAAAATAGTGAGATATCTTGCAGAAGGATGCAGCACTCTTAAAATTGCAAAGCTTCTGAAGCGTGATCATCGAACAATCAAGAGTTTCATTCAAAATAGTCAACAGGGTCGCAAGAAGCGTGTGGAAAAACCAAGGCGCAAAATAACTGCCCATGAACTGAGAAAAGTCAAGCGTGCAGCTGCCAAGATGCCACTTGCCACCAGTTTGGCCATATTTCAGAGCTGCAACATCACTGGAGTGCCCAAAAGCACAAGGTGTGCAATACTCAGAGACATGGCCAAGGTAAGAAAGGCTGAAAGACGACCACCACTGAACAAGACACACAAGCTGAAACGTCAAGACTGGGCCAAGAAATATCTCAAGACTGATTTTTCTAAGGTTTTATGGACTGATGAAATGAGAGTGAGTCTTGATGGGCCAGATGGATGGGCCCGTGGCTGGATTGGTAAAGGGCAGAGAGCTCCAGTCCGACTCAGACGCCAGCAAGGTGGAGGTGGAGTACTGGTTTGGGCTGGTATCATCAAAGATGAGCTTGTGGGGCCTTTTCGGGTTGAGGATGGAGTCAAGCTCAACTCCCAGTCCTACTGCCAGTTTCTGGAAGACACCTTCTTCAAGCAGTGGTACAGGAAGAAGTCTGCATCCTTCAAGAAAAACATGATTTTCATGCAGGACAATGCTCCATCACACGCGTCCAAGTACTCCGCAGCGTGGCTGGCAAGAAAGGGTATAAAAGAAGAAAATCTAATGACATGGTCTCCTTGTTCACCTGATCTGAACCCCACTGAGAACCTGTGGTCCATCATCAAATGTGAGATTTACAAGGAGGGAAAACAGTACACCTCTCTGAACAGTGTCTGGGAGGATGTGGTTGCTGCTGCACGCAATGTTGATGGTGAACAGATCAAAACACTGACAGAATCCATGGATGGCAGGCTTTTGAGTGTCCTTGCAAAGAAAGGTGTCTATATTGGTCACTGATTTGTTTTTGTTTTGTTTTTGAATGTCAGAAATGTATATTTGTGAATGTTGAGATGTTATATTGGTTTCACTGGTAAAAATAAATAATTGAAATGGGTATATATTTGTTTTTTGTTAAGTTGCCTAATAATTATGCACAGTAATAGTCACCTGCACACACAGATATCCCCTAAAATAGCTATAACTAAAAACAAACTAAAAACTACTTCCAAAACTATTCAGCTTTGATATTAATGAGTTTTTTGGGTTCATTGAGAACATGGTTGTTGTTCAATAATAAAATTAATCCTCAAAAATACAACTTGCCTAATAATTCTGCACTCCCTGTATAAGCGCATATATATACTGTATATATATATATTATATATATATATATATATATATATATATATATAAATATTTATATTGCGGTCTAATAGAACACACAGTTCCCATAGACCGCAATGTAAAGGCACTTTTCAGTGCCGTTTTTTTTTCTAACACCCCACTCCCACTAACTTTAAAGCCCCAAAACTGCCTAGTGCAGTCTTTTTTTATTTAAAAAAAGCCAGATTTTTTTTAATAAAAAACTACAATGCTCTCTATTTTGAGGGCATTTGGGGCACTTTAGATCTAATCTTTGGTTTATTTTAGTAATGCTAATTGCTACCGTGAGGTTGCGGTAGCAATAACCAGCCACTTGCAATTTGCCTGTTTGCAGAAGCGCAATAATTTAGCGCTCCACTTGTATTTTGTAATTCAGACAGAGCATACAAGTTTCAAATTTACTTTCATTATCAAATTTGCAATGTAGGTGTCTCTAGCACCACATGGAAGGAAGTAGTGCTGCCATTTAGTACTCTTGCAAATGAATATCATTCTTGCAAAACCGCTGCCAAATAGTGATCCAAAAATGGGCTGGCTCCAAATCTTATGTCCCTGCTTTTCAACAAAAGATACCAAGGGAATGAAGAAAGATTGATAATAGAAGTAAAGTATAAAGTTGTTTAAAATCACACGCTCTATCTAAATCATGAAGGAAAATGTTTTGGTTTTTAACTTCCTTTAAAGGGACATTAACCCCAAAATTTTCTTTCATGATTCAGATAGATAATACAATTAGAAACAGCATTACAATTTACTTATATTATTTAATTTGATTCATTCTTTAGATATCCTTTGTTGAAAAATAGCA